>NW_018403568.1:446328-449607 GCF_002113885.1 Mizuhopecten yessoensis | reverse complement strand
GGGGGGGGTGGGGGGGCACACCCGGCCCCCCCTTTTGGCGGCGGACTGACCTTTTCCAGGCCGACCCGAAATGGTCTGAATGGGAATGGGAACACATTAACATTTTGAAATGCATCAAATAATGCACCGAGCTTGTATAAAAAAATCTGGGGCTACGCCCCCCACATCCCATACGGCATCCTAGCAAATATTGTGGGTTTCCGTTATCTGATATTTTTACTATATTTTCTTTATTAAAACAATATTTGTTGGCATCGCTACGCTCGTCTAATTTGTATCTTGACCCTAAAGTGTGTATAATCGACTAAACATATCCATTCAATTATTTTGGTAATATCTATACAAGTTAAAGTAAACGCTTTTTATCTGATGGAAGCTGTAAACCTAACAATGCATTATAGAACTGATACAGTGTTTCGTGGATATATTTCACAGGCAATGCAACGCGGACATCAAAAGGTGCCGCACCCTTGTTTTTAAAACAAATACATTGTCCGTCGACACTCACAGTGACAATAGTAAAACTAAATTGAAATATACTTTTACAAATTCGAAATTATTAATACTGGTATCAGGGACTATTCTATCCACAAATCTAATTACTGCCGACGTGCTTGATATTGACAAAACCCTATGGAAAGCCCTGAAAGCTACAGGGAATGGCGATTGTCTTTACAACAGCGTTTCCATTCCTTTCATGCTGAGGTATTCTTTAAACAGGCGCAGACCATTTATTGTATTTGGTTTTAATCTTTAAGTTAACTTAATGCACAATAACTTTTTTCTTAAGTTTTAACAGCCCTCCTCCCGAACCCCCTCCCCCATTTTTTTTTTTTAAATAATGGTCAGACCCAATGGCAATTTTAAGAATGAATTTATTTTTTAAAACCGAATATTGTTTTCATATATGCGAAACTAGATTATACTACGTGTCGAGTGACTTAACTTTTCTGGTCTCCACTTTTTAATCTGACCAAGAAATATTTTTTCAAATTGCGTTTTTGTGTATACACATAATATGTAGCTAGGCAACACAAATATTTGACTGGCCAGGAATTTTCTTTCCAGTACACAAAAAAAGTCTTTTGGCCATACTTAAAATATGTCTTTTTCTTCTTGTTAATTAAACATAAAAACAATCCTCAGAACACGGGAAATCGCTTCTGAGACGTTCTAGAAAACACATTTTTTTGGGGGGAGATCCCCCAAAACCCCCTTACGGGAGGGGGAATACCCCCTTCCATACCCTCCCCTCATCAAGCTACGCGCTCGGGGTGCTGCCGAAGTTGACTATTGACAAAAAAATTATCGCCCCCCCCCCCTTTTTAGGAAATCCTGGATCCGCCCCTGGTTTGAGGGTATATGTGGTATATGACGTGTAGCCGATGTATGAGGGTATATGTGATATAGGAAGTAAAGGTGATGTAGGAGGATATAGGTGGTATATGACGTATAGGTGATGAAGGGAATAGGAAGTATAGATGATGAAGAAGGGTATAGGTGGTAAAGGACGTATAGTTATTGTAGGAGGGTATAGGTGAGGAAGTATAAACGATATAGGATGGTATAGGTGGTAAAGGAAGTAATAGTACATTAATACAGCAATTGAGCTTTCTTTATGAATTAATATACTACAGCTTATACATATCTAGAAGTATTATATATAATAACAATGTTTCAACCCGCTGAGGTATAGAAAAGAGATAGAGAATATCGAAGTATAATTCGAATTCGACATCGATAACTAGAGAAAAATGTGAACCTGAGGAATATTAGCAGATACTTTTTTTGTTGATTAACTTGACGTAACTTGACGTGATTCAGTCCAAATGTGTCGACAAAATTGGAAATCTGGAATGGATTGGAAACAATTCATTGCATGTAATCTTCCTATATAGCTTGTACCTATTTTGAAATAGTGTATATCTGCTATATTGTATTCCATAAAGGGTACATACTGGTTTCTATCGGTATTAATCGACATGTCCAGTACACAAGCCAACAGCCACGCCGTTGCCACGTGCCTCAGGTATGGAGGTGATATTTTTTTTATAGTATTCAAGCGGTTCCTGATTATTTTGCACGATTACTAGTTTAACATATAATTCACAATAAAATACGCATTATTGTATCTTACAAGAAAATTACATAATGGGAATATCGTCTGCGAATAGAAATCGAAATATTAAAGTTTATTTGTATCAAAACTGCAAATGTCTCATGATTTAGCCGTTGCTGTTTTACGTAAAGCGACACAGTTATTTAGTTACAAATAGAGGGATGATTTAATTGTATTTTTTACAAACGCCTTTTATAAACTGTATTCGGGGTGATCCCACCCCAGCAGTGTTTCATTCCACTAACGGAGTGGTCCGTCCTGCTTTTTATCTAACACGGAGGACAAGGTAAACAAAGTTTTAATTGAATCTTGAAACAATCGGAATGTAGGTCCCGTTCGTTAGACTTTGTCCATTCAAATTGGCGTGGATGACGATTTTTTTTTGGATTAAAATGCCCCCATCAACGAATCTAGAGGCAGGGACGGAAACAACGGTGGGGTCCAAAAGTTTCGGGTTGTCTATATTTCCTCACTAATATTGCAGACAACGGGAAATATTAACTCGAGTTAATGTCCGGAGTGAGGTTTTACTGTATTGTTAATCATAATGAAATAATTATTAGCATCAAATTTACTATGTTTCCATTGTACAAGTTATGCTTAATATAATAAAAAACGATTAACATTAAAGAAACCTAAAACAATTAATTGTACTCAAAATCTGTCCCGGGTGATTCCGACGAGATTCTTCAATTTACATCTAGAGCCACCTAAAAAAGGTTCGTACCTTTGGCGTAAGTACCACAACACAGAAGAGATCACTTCCAAAAACTACCCCGGCCATCCCCTTTTAAAATCCTTTAACCAGAGACATATATACTATACTATAATTGATTGATTGATAGGTTTTACGTCCGCTTCACTACCGAGTTACTATACTATAGTGTATGTACTGGTTTTATACGCCTCTGTTTGAACCGCCCGATGTTTATTTTTTAAAACAAAACTTTTTTAAACAAAGTGTCTGATCTATGGTGGCTGATATATGACATTTCGTCTTTTCGTTTTGTCGCCCGCGAAATAACGCCAAGCGAAATAACGAAATAACGAAATAACGCCAAAGCGCCAAAGCGAAAAGACGAAATAACGCCAAAGCGCCAAAGCTAAATAACGAAATAACGCCAAAGCGCCAAAGCGAAATAACGAAATAACGCCAAACC
>NW_018403568.1:373507-437853 GCF_002113885.1 Mizuhopecten yessoensis | reverse complement strand
ACGCCAAAGCGCCAAAGCGAAAAGACGAAAAGACGCCAAAGCGCCAAAGCTAAATAACGAAATAACGCCAAAAGGAGGGAGAAAAGACGCCATTTTACTCTTCGCTTTGGCGTTATTTTCACTTCGGTTTGGCGTTATTTCGTTATTTCGCTTTGGCGCTTTGGCGTTATTTCGTTATTTAGCTTTGGCGCTTTGGCGTTATTTCGTCTTTTCGCTTTGGCGCTTTGGCGCTTTGGCGTTATTTCGTTATTTCGTTATTTTGCTTGGCGTTATTTCGCGGGCGACAAAGCGAAAAGACGAAATGTCATATATCAGCCACCATACTGATCAGAGACGTTTACGTTTCTGGTCTGATGTGCTGACAAAAAAAACCCGGTAGCTGAATCTCAAAATAAGAGCCAGTAGATTGATTTTTATAGTTTTACCTCCGGTTATACGTACGGCCTTGCGGCCTTTCAGTAGACGACCAACCAGTACGTACATGCGTGTGCTCTGGCTTTACTGAAATGGGGATGTCCAGGGGCTAAACGTGAAGTACCGGTGAGAGGTAGTGCACCCCCCGCTGAGCTAACGCCACCCCTGATAGCGATGATCATCGTAACTAACACACCGGTCTGTTCTGGTTTACATATCCAGGTAAATTAGCAAAAAGGATTTGATATCAGATGACTTCACACGTTAGGATTTACATTGTGATTTTGCTGATATTATCATAAAATAGTTACAACTAGAAACGCAAATTTATGATATTTAAGTAGAATAAAATGGGCTTAGAGATATAAAAAGAAGTTGAAAAATATGAAAATTTTAAATAGATACAGTGTAAAGTTTGATTTGATCTTTTGAAATTCGGAATGAATACTAAACTCATTCAACCTCTTGACACACGAATCAGTTGCTTATCTTATATCTGAAAAAAGTTACATATAGTCACCATACGGTTTTATATACTGGACATGTTTGTGCCAATTATAAGATATAAATGATATATTTTATTTCCTATCAAAATACCCCTTTGTTGCAGATTTAAGAAAGGATTTTTTGAAAATTAAAACTATTATGTATGTTAGAAAATTATTTTAAAAGAAATGATGCCGTCATTCGTCAGATACTGAAGTCGGCGTTGATGACATCGGTACCTCCCAACCCCTCCCCCACACACTTTATTTTTATTTTTTACGGTACTAGTGATCTAAAATCTCATTTGAATGAAATTGATTACATAAAGCACATTCAGACTATTTCAAATAATAAACACTAATCCAACCCCCTAATCCCTTCAAGTCCTTTGCTGTCTATGCCTCACAACAATACGTTTCCGACGCATAATGAAAAGGGCATTAAGTGTTACTCATCTTCATTCTTCATTAGTATGCCCCCCCCCCCCCCCCCCCCCCCCCCCGTGTACGGTGATCGGCTTTATACTTCCCCTGTTCAATATACGTAAAATTCAATCAGACGTATGCAAAGTAGTATAAGCTATTTATTTAGTTACAATAATGTTCGTTTGGACTTATCCTGATATGTCGGAGTAATCATTCTCCCCAAATGTTGGTTGAGATACATCTAATTTATACTTCCTAAATTCCCAGATTTCGTTTGAAAAAATTCCACAGGGACCCGAGAGTCTTAAAGTGTACCCAGAATGAAAATAAAAACTAAAATTTTATTATTATTTTATTTTTATGCCTGATTCCAAGTAAATATCACCATGGCAAGCTTGTAAGACATGTTAAGTGCATAAACAACTAGAACACTTCAAATGAATTGAAAATGGCCGTATATAATTCAAAAACAAAAATGTCGAAAACCGTATAAAAACCGGTCGTAATCGTAACTCGTGGAATGCCGACAGAACACTGACTTCCGTCAGTGAGATGAAACCCGTAAGGGCGGATTCATGTAGGCTCGAAACCCGTTAACCAACCAAAGTAACTCGCGGTGAATGGGACCCTATCGGCTGTGACGTCACAAGTTCAACGCCTCTAGCAGTCACCATGGCAGGAATAGGCGAGTTAGAAAACAGCCATGGCCATACAGCGTCAGATCGCGGTTAGTATTTTTTTAGTTTTGAGGAATCAGATTGTGCTGGAGATAACATTATGTAGATGGTATTCAGCCATATAAAATTTCCCTGAATTTCCAGACAGTGGGTTTAATTGATATCAAACGGACGACTCTGAATAGGGCGGATTGGTCGAGTGGTTAATACGTTGGCCTTCCACGCAGGCAGCCGGGGTTCGATCCTCGAAGTCGTCACACGCATGGAATATCAGAGAAAGTTTTTTCTCCTGGACACACAACTCCAACAACCCAGGTGGAGTATACAATGGTCTGGGGTGGATGTTGCGGTATCTGTGCTGTAGCATTCAAGTGAGGTACCACTTTAAATGATGCCGTTGGAAGCACGGTCCCACTACAAACAGAACACATCACATATCCAGCACGTACGCAGGCATACACACATAGGGAGATATTAGCCAGGTGGCATAGAACTAGTAGTTAGCGCCTGATAAGGCCGCTCCTGCGAATTCCTCAAAATTGAATTGATTAATGTAAATATTAATTGTATATCTATGTACTGTAAAGCGCTTTAGAGTGGCTTATATGTTAACTAGATAGGGCGCTATATCAAATGCTGTATATAATTATTATCAACACACCCTGGAAGCATTGCGTGTCCTGATTCTGACCACTGATGAGAAATGTGTCGAATAAACGCAAATTCTCTCAATGTTGTCGATCAAAAATAGTTCTATATTTTAGCTGGAAAGTCAGTTTGCAATTATTTTCTTTACTCTACACAGACGTATACACTTTATATTATCTGCTCTACAGTCACATACTGTGGCACTGCTACGGTAAAAAAATCCCACCGGAAATGTATCATTGAAAAATGCTTACAGAATAACTTCAACGTTGGTATATGCTGTTTTTGAATGTCAACAAAATGTATGGCATATTTTCAGTATTACCGTTTAATGACAAAATATAATTGAATTATGAGATTCAAACCTTTTCTCTTCATATACATGTAATATACCCAATTTATAACTTAATATCTTGGTTCAATTATGAAAATCGTCTCGATCCACTCCCTGAGCCTACTTAGGTGTGATATTTGTGTACAGGTAAATAACACTAAACACACCCATGTCCAGTGCTGACAGCAGGAGGCCCAAGACGCACCGATATACCCGTGTCCAGGTATGACATCAAAGGGATGTTAGCAGGTGGGCTAGGGGGTACCTGAAGTTAGTATATTTATATGTATTTATTTATTTATGTCTAAACTCATTGCATATTACATCCATAATTGCCTAAATCAACATTAGAATACACACGTGTTAAACATATTGATCAACACTATAAATATTTAATTTACATCAGTAAATTATCACATAATTCATCTAAAATATAAACTTATAAATAAACCATATCTTTGCTAAAATATGCTCATTTTATCATGGAATCATATAAACATATTCATGCAATAAAGCAGTTAGAAATATAATAATCAGTATGTAGATTGGTGTAGATTATGTGTCTTCCAATTTTCCATTTAACTGCAATGTGCTCAGTCTAGATAACGGGAAAATGTATAAGAAGAGACGTATATATTACGTCTCTGGTATAAGGATCAATTTCAAGATAAAGATAAATAAATAAAATGTGTAAGTACTGCCAAAGAGTCATATTATATGCAAATCAAAGTCAGTACAAGTGCATCACCGGATAGATGGAAGTCAGTAACAAGGCAAATAATGCTGGACACAGTGTCCATTATATATTACTAATCTTTGTGAGACTTGAACGGACCGGTTCTCCCTCTGCAATTTTTTTAAAATTGGTGTGTATATCTATTATGTGTTTAATTCCATGGATTGCATAAAGAATAAAAAAATGTTTCAAGATTTTATAACTGGGGGTAAAAGTAATCGGGTTGCTGCTCAATTTGAGCATAAATTATTGTACCGGTGCATGTTTTCGTCTGTTTCAAACGTATATCTAAATATTGTAAAGAAAGGGGTGGGGTTCGCCTAAGTTAATTTGACTCAATTTTGACTCAATTGCTTTGTATTGTATATTGGTGATCAATAATTTTCTAGAGATCAAAATAAAAAGTATAATATTTACATTCACTAGATTAACGAATTATGTAAACACACGGATTCATTTAGATAGCATCCGCATGTGTGTTCGGACACCTGCATTACAGCACATCATTTGCCTTCTCAGTAGGAACTCATTTCTTCATTAAAATGGGGAAAACAAAATATATGTATGTAGTACTTTAAATATTACCTACACAAGTAAGTTACGACGGAATATATCATACATGTATAAGTAGCTAAAAAGTTCACATATGGAACGCACGATCAAAGCTTCCCGGGATAAGCCTGTTTTGGCAGCGTTGAACTTGTGACAGTCACAGATGTGGGCTACCAATATCGAGGCGATCGCCGCTGAGCCAAAGGCGTGTTTTTCAGATAAATCACAATATCTCGGAAACGGAGTCAACTACGACGTTCGCACTTTCTTAGCCTTTGATTGTATTAAACGAAGGATTTTCATAGCTTGATATAGCAAAACGTTCAGGGTACATTTCTTGGGTGCGGTTAGAAGGAGGGGCGGCAATTATTTCGAGAAATAGTGTTAACCACTAAAACATCTAATTTATACTTCCTAAATTCTCAGATTAAGTTAATCTACATGACGCCTTATCACAAGAAAAGAAGAAGAAGAAGAACATCTAATATAACTACACGGCACGATAGGTACGAACAAACAACTGTAGCAAATTCCCGGGTCCCTGTGCCTGAAACCACAGGTAGTTACCTTGTGGTTTTACCTTCGAAATAACAATAGCTGCAGGTAACAGGGGTGACCACATGTTTAAACAATAATAAATGTAAGGCCGGGTAAAAGCAAAGACCAGATGATAGTTGGGATTAATTCACTATTGTTTAGGATAGTGAAATCAGTGCTGTTTGTGCAATATACTTGTCAAAATGACTGTCAAGAGAAAGCAATACAAAACTTTGGTTCAAGGCTGTTTTAAGGAGGGAATTACACAAGTAGTTCAGATTTCAGATTATGTTTTCATCACTCAGACAAATGAAAATGTGTAACTTGAGGGTACAGCAAGGAATTAGATTATCGAAGTCCGTGGGTACAGCAATGATTATGATTAAGCGTAACAGGGTGCATATAATGTATACATGTATGTTGTGTTGTTAGATGTATAGATACGATACATATAACTAACGCTCCGGCTTCAATATCATTCATATAAATACTGCATATAATTATCAAATAATACCACTAAAGAGAATATCATAAGAATTATACCTGTTTGAGATATAAGTAGAGAAGGACGAAATTTAAAAAAAAGATAAGTGAGAAACCACCAACATCAAATATACTTTTAATCTTATGAATTCATAAAAAGGAATGTGTGTTTGCGAATGTAAGTTTAGTGATTAGATGTGAAATGTAATGTACTGTTGAGTTCCAAACGGATGCCATTAGAAGTTTAATTCCATTTCAAAACGAATTATCAATATTCACGAAAAAATCGGGGGACAAATCATCATTTAAAAAAAAAATTGGTGCTGACGGGGAAAATGTTGCCAATAAGTACATCTGCATTCGCCGCTGTGCAAATAACACGCCAGCGCTGTATAGGTAAATACAGGTCAGAGTTAGGGTCAGTGACCAACACGCTTCCGCAAGCAAGTACATCTAAATCTATTATTTAGATGTACTTTGTCTCCTATGAACTGCGTTTTAGGACCGTGTTTAACCAAACGGTTTGTATGCGTTTGCGTTGAGTTTGCGTTGCGTTTCCGTTGCGTTTCCGTTGCGTTTCGTTTGCGTTGAGTTTCCGTTGCGTTTGCGTTCCGTTTGCGTTGCGTTTGCGTTTAAACGGTCAAGAAAAACGGTCCAGGGTCTATAACATGGCGTCCGGTCTGTGGTATCGTGTGAAACCCAACTGCTCACAACTTACGATATCATTAGTACGCACGATCGTAAACAACAGATCGATACTGCCATCCTCGACTTCGGCAATTCGTTTGACACCGTTCTCCACTTAAAGCTCCTATATAAGCTGAATAAACTAGAGTGCACACGACAGCATACTCCGATGTACACGGCGTACCACATGGTAACGTACTCTGACCAATCTTATCCTGCACCATATAAACGATCTTCCGACCTGCGTGCATTCAACAGTCCGCCTTTTCACAAATGACTGTTCACTGTACAGATTTATCAACATCTCCCAAGACCATCTGGGCCGAGAACTGGGGCATGTCCGTCAACACCAAGAAATACTAAATACTCAGACGAATGGCCAGAAGTAGAACACCAAGCACCTACAGATACCAACTCAGCAACACCGTTACAGAAAATCCATACCTAGGAGTAATCACTAGCAGTTCGCTTAGATGGGACTCCCATATCAACAAAAATATAGAGAAGACAAACTGAACACTAGGATTCATGAGAAGAAATTTGAGGAAATGTACAGAATACCGATCTCTAGTAAGACCACACCTGGAGGACAGTTATGCCACAAGTCGGGACCCAAACCAGAAGAAACACACAACCTCCCTTTAAAATATTCAACGCAGAGCTGCGAGTTTTATCTGTGCCAATTATAGAAGAGACAGCATCGTTACATCCATGCTGAATGAACTGGGACTCACACCACTCGAAGACGTGAGCAGAGACTACTTCTCTTCTTTAAGATCATGAATAGGCTATAGGCTAAACCTTTGGACCAACCTCTAGACCCAAACACAAATACAAACACACGAATGCGCACTGAAAATAGTATCAACTTAAAACAGCAAATTATTAACTCATAACTCTGTAAAGAACTTATTCTTCAACAAACAACGAGAGACTGGCATTCCCTACCAAACAACAATGTGTGAAACCATGGAATCCTTCAAACAAAGACTGAACTCACCCTAAACGATAATTGCACTCATTTGGCTCCAACCCGAAAGTTTATACTCAAGAATGAGACCTTTCCAATCGACTTCATATAACGATACAGATAAATTATATAATGCCAATGGTCATGTCATTCTCTATATTTTGGACTATCCGTTTTAATTTTCTCGTCAAGAGCACATTTTCCCGCCATTTTCTTGCTAAACAAAGAGGAAGTATGATCACAGTCACATATACGCTTCAGTTAGTAGGTTTATTTCAAACACTGAGCAGACTGCGATCAGGATATTATAATAAAAAGATGCGGAACAGGGCCGACATTTCCGGAATCGGAATTGTGAGGATTAGGCAAAAAGAGGAAGGGTTTGTACATATTCGGTTGGTACATATTCATGTATGTAACTATGCATGGTACTGCCACTACACAACACATTTCAAAGTAATCTATTGAAAACTGAGCGAATGCATAGCCGCACAAAGTTTTATCACAATGTTAAAGTAAAGGGTCATTTCATTCTTCTTAGGGTTCAAAACGTTAATTTATTTCAGGGGGCACAATAACTTATGGTACTACATGAACCACTACCCTTAAAAGTGTCAAAGAAAACTATTGCGAAATGAGCGAGTGCATAGCTTCACAAAGTTCTGTCAAAGATTTGGCGTAGCCGGACAAATTTGGTCTATGAACAGGCTGCGGGTGTATAAAAAGTGTTTACAGATCGAAAATTCAACCGACATTTCGGCCGGTGCAGAAAACTCTCAGACGCCGTCATCATCGTGACGTCATCAGAATGTACACACTGCAAGGATGTATCTTTTGAAAACACTAATGAGCAGCGGACTTGGGCACATCATTAACTCTCATGCGTGAGTAATTATTAATATTATTATTATTATTTTATTCTAAACTTCCTGTCAACACAATAGAGGTCATAAGGGCCAATACAAGTAGATAAAACATATGAATGGAAATTACATCAAGCGAGCGAAATGGTAAAAGACAAACGTCAACTTAAAAATTTGCAAAAGTGTCTAAGACTTGAGTTGTATTTTATTTTAACAGACTCACATGTTTTAGGTAGGTAAGAATTGTAGAGATACTTACTTTTTCTAAGAGTGATTTGAGATCTGTTATATAATTATTAAAAACAAATTCTTGTTGACTGGTCAATGCAATGTAATAATAAGTGTTTTACTGTAAATGGTTCGTGACATGCTATGCATTGAGGCTTGTCTTCGCTTTTCAATAAATAGGAATGGGCTATGTATGAATGACCAATCCGGAGACGGTCATGCGAGAGTAAAGGAGGTGTCTTTGGTATCCAGGTTCAAGAGGATATATGCTATCAACAAATGAATTTCCTCTTAATCAATGGCAACAAATCATCGATATCAAGAAACAGAATTTGAAGTACTTACCAATCCAGGTAAGTTCTGTGTTCAATTAAGACTCATATGAAAACAAAAATAAACAAGTCAGCAAACAGATGGGCAGTTTGTTCTCTTGGGGAATTAAATATATAATACCAACAACATTATCTCTCAACATATTTAACAAAACTGAATTTAAACCAAATGCAACGTCTTTCTTCTTTCAAGTCTTGTGAGTGATGCCTTAAATACCACATATTCACTCCAGAAATAAACTGTAAATGCTTTCTTATGTCGAAAAGAGTCGAGTAGACTGCAGTCAATTGTGATAATCCCAGTATATCGCTGATATTAAGCAAAGACAGGTGTTTTTTTGATCAGCTGAACTACTACCCTATTGATGAGGGCAATCGTAGAGATATTATTTCAAATGACTACATATCGGAGGTAAGATGTTTTTGTGACGAAACAATAGTTATCATTTGTATATTAGGTTCTTGCAATCCAAATGCGGTTTGTACAGCTATATTGACCATCAGCGATCTTATATATTATTTTTCATCAGCGATCTTATATATTATTTTTTCGTCGTTTTCGACCACTGAAATTACATGTTAATACAGAATGCCAAAAACTTTACTATTTTACGAACGTTTACAAACATTGAGTAGGCAAATATATTTCTGTAATTATCGAAATACTTACTAAACAATCACATTCTACGTTTCTAAAGTGAAACGTCATCTTGATTTATCTATTTAATATTCATTGCGTTAAAGAAAAATTATATCAAGCTCTGATTTACTTGACGTACACGATCTCATGACAAAATCGTTATTCCTGGTGGGAAGGTCAATGGCACACGAGACACACGTGAGAAACAGAGATGTCTGTTATCTCTATCTACTACACAAAGGTTGTACAGTAGCAGTTAAACAATCCTACAGACAACTGATGTTGGGACTACAAGGTAAGTCCCCTGTTGTATATGGTTTCATCCACAAAATAACCAATCTGCAGGTTCCAACATGATAGAATATATGATTTTTCATTTTAAAATATACAAGTAATGCCTCTTATCAAAGACATTTGCTTGGTTAATTTGCAAATTCGATAAGCTGTTAATGCCTAATTGTACTCTATATATTTCCATTAGGTTCACACTATAAGCTTTTGACTTGGTTAATTCCTTCCACATATCGCCATTCGTTTTTTGTGCGCCCAGCTGACAACATGTCGAAACTCCCCCGACAGTTATAGACATCTTGTAAGGATATGTCACAGCCCTATGACGAGAAGGGTAATTGCAGAATGGGACAATTCGCACATCAGCTGGTCGCCTTCTACGTCAAACCTTGCCTTAACCTTTACGTTCAAACAATGTATATGCCACCTTCAGATATAAAGATGTATCAGGAGATCATGTTTCAAGCAGTGATCTTACTAAGTGTTGATTTAATACATTGTAATGGTACTTTATTGTCAGCCTGCTACAAAAACAATTCCTGGTTGGACACTTTCAGAGTGGTACATTCGTATAATCTAATTAAGTCGTACTTGGAATTTTGTTTTTATTCATAATTTAGAACTGGATTTCTTATCTTTGTTCAATGTGGGCGTTGCATTTGAATCAATAAAGAGCACTAAATGATTTAATACTTACTGAAGTATGTATTAACTTGTTTTGAAGAAAACGATAAAAGTAGCATTTAAATATGTGAATCATAAAATGGGAGTGATATAAACCAATCAAGAAAATTCTAATACATTCATTGCGCATATTAAATAACTTGTAGCTGATAAAGCTAATTTTCTTGTTTGATACACCTTTTAATCAAACTTGTAAGCAAATATGCTTAATAAAATTAAAAAAATCATAACAGGATTGCAAATCGCACCTGTGTATAGCAGAAACAGTATATTTGAGTTCTGTTGGTTTTCCCTTTGTAAACCACTTACATTTTATTTCACATGCATAATTTACAACAAATATTTAGCTCGGAAATGTATCTATTGTGTAATAGGGAACCATTTAGGTACACATCATTTATGATAATTTTACCTATTTTCCTTTGCATTATTAATAATTTTTAGGATAGTACGTGTCTCAGATATTGTAAAAGTTGCTATAAGTACTTTGTGAGCTTGTTTTTGTCACCTGGAGTACTTACTGATACCGTTACAAGAGGCCGTTCTCCATTGTTCGCTATTTATAGCAGTTTGAAAGTAGAACCGCTATAAACGGATAAATTATCGCAGTAAGTGTTGCCATATTCAGGTATATTTCAGAATCTAATCATCAATTTATTTAAAAATATCTTCACACATCCTGTTGAGAGCACCAAAGTAGACACATAAAGATAAAATTCTAAGTTCATTTAAGTGGAACACCAACCCTACTTTCCTGTAAGTGGGGGCAGATAAACCCTCAGATGGAGGCGTATCTATAGTAAACATGATCTTAATCCTCTCGGATACGGTATTATATTTGAACAGTGTCAACACAGCTATCAAAAGGTGAGACTTGTATTGAGAATGTTACTTCATATTCTACCTGTATCAACAACACCCCATTTATACTTAGCATGTAAGGAAGACGACAAAGGGAAACTGATGCGCATATCACTGATGACTAAGTTAAATATATAGGTTTATAGTGAACATGATCTTAATCCTCTCTGATACGGTATTATATTTGGAAAATGTCAACAGCTATCAAAAGATGAGAGTTGTATTGAGCATGTCACTTACTATTCTACCTGTATCAACACCCGATTTATACTTCGCATGTAGGAAAGACGATAATAGGAAACTGATACACATATCACTGATCAAATAGTAAAAACCTCGTCCACAACTTGTCGTTTATCGGTTTGGCTTCCATGTGTAAGAGTACATGTGTGTATGTGTGCCTGAGACAGGGGATGTTTGTGTATTTGCCCTCTTAGGATAGCGCGGATCTGATGCCGACTTTATAGTGCTGTCTCAGTGAAATACCATGCCGAAGGCACCCAGCACAGCAGCCCGCCCGGTCACATTATACTGACAACGAGTGAACCAGTTGTTGCCATTTCCTTTAATGCTGAACGTTTAGCAAGGTATATATACCAACTTCCATTTTAAGGACTTTGGTATTTCCCGGCCTGGGGACAGAACAAAAAGTGCAGGCAAACAAAACCTTTTGAAAACCTCATCGAAGTTCCTTCTTGCTACAAAAAACCCGCACAAAAAGCGATTAGAAACACATACTAGCCAATCAAACCAACAAGTGCAGGTAAATATCGAAGCTATGATGTTAAAAGATGTCGAAATTAAGTACACATGTACTGTCAGTTATTGCCTGAAGTGTCTAATGTTTATCGTCTCCGATTCCGTTCTGTGTAAACATGTTTATTGGAAATTGGGTGGGGATGCGAGTACTTGGGTTAGTGCTTAAATTTACATATCATTGTTATATTATGTGACCTTTCCAGGGTTATTTGAAATGGATAAAGAAAGTTCGGATATCAACAAATAATCTTATGTCATTTTCAGTTTAACAAATAGCAGCAGTGTCAAAACATGATGCTGCTTTCATACTACATACAAGAAGCCGATACGTACAATTCATCATATATTTACAGTTTATTTAAATTTTTCAAGTTGTCGTTTACATCAGTTTGGTTTCAAAATAGCGATATAAATGCCACTTTATTTCATTATTCACCGTTTGAATGCATAGTTGATATTACACTTGAAAGTATTATGACCGAATTATATCGAACCGAAGCAAGGATATTTCCACTTTATATAAGGCAGTTAATTTATTAGCTTAATTTATGCATTGAAAAATCAAAGAAACCTATTGATCTCAGTTTATGCTTATACTTTCAAATTATTAAGGGAATTAACTTTTAAATTATGTTTGTATGATTTTATATTAAAAAGTAGGCATTTCAAATTCAAATTATTTTATATAATCGGATGAGAAACTTTTCCTCTTATCTGATTGGACAAGCAATATTAGGGAACAATCTTGACACGCATGTGCACTTTGTAGCGTCACTTCCAGCTTAAGCAGGAAAAAGTTTGCGTTCAGCCTCCACGAGAGAACTTTATTTATCTTATAGTTAACCAGTATCTTATAGTTAAGCAGTTTATGGGATCAATTTCAAACCCACCCTCTTTCCACCCTTATAAAAAAAATCATTTCTTCATTTTGGGTGGATGTGGCGGATTTTTACAACCCCACTATGGCTAAAGGTCATAATTAGATAATTAGCAAAACAGTGTGTATTGATGTACATTTTGTAATCTAGGTTATGTAAATTAACTTGTGATCAAATGTACGTCATGTAATAATTTGTCATTAAATGTCACCTTCGGTGGCCATTTTCAACTTTCAACAATTTGCTGTTGGGTTATCTTTGAGTTGAAGGAGCATAAATAACCATACAGTGACAGGGTTAACACTGACATGTTGCCGAATTTTGTAATACCCTAACATGCTTTTTGCCATGCCAAACTAACTTTTAAGCTATCTGGAAAAGTGCCTTATTACATAATATTGCCGAATTAGAATGACGTCATGCTGTACAAGGACTATTGCTGAATTATACCATACTCTAAAGAATAATGCCGCCGAATTATGCTTTACCGTAAGATGAATATCTCCGAATTATTTCTAACCGTAAGATGAATATTATCGAATTATTTCATACCGTTAGAGGTTGGGTTTAATTTTGTTTTACGTCCTATTAACAGCAACGGTTATTTAATGACGTGCCTCAATGTGTGTAGTGTATGCGTGCTTGCATGTGTGTATGCAGGAGACAGGGTATGTTGGAGTTCTGGCCTCCTTGTGATAGGTCAGATCTGATGCCGACTTAATAGTGCTATCTTAGGGTGAATATCTCCGAATTATGTCATACCATAACAGGAATACCTCCAAATTATGTCTTATCCCAAAAAGTTTATCTCCGAGTTATGTCATACTCTAACCGGTATATCTCCGAATTACGTCATACATTAACAAGGAAATTGCCGAATAATGTTAAACATTAACAGGAATACCTCCAAATTATGTAATACCGTAAGAGAAATACCTCCGAACTATGTCATACCTCAACAGTTATTTCTCCGAACTATATCATACCGTAAAAAGAAAATAACCGAATAAAGTCATGCCCTAACAAGAAATCTCCGAATTATGTCATACCCTTACAGGTATATCTCAGATTATGTCATACCCTAACAATCCCTGCAGGTAGGGTGTAAGAATGGTATCTGCTGCCCCCATTGCATGATCGTAAGAGGCGACTAAATTTGGGATCTTATATTTTCTCTACTTTCTAAAAAAACTTTCTTCTTCCTAATGTCTAAACAAAGCCTCATTTTTGGCCTTTAGTTGAGCGTTTGCCCCTGTGAGGAAGGTTTTGGGTTCTGCCCTGGCCGAGACATACCAAAGTCTTTAAAAATTGTAGTTTCTACTCCTGCTTAACGCTCAGCAATTTAGGAGTGGGATAACTGGTTCGCCCGTTGTCAGTATAATGTGACCGGATGGGGTGTCCTGCTGGGTGTCTTCGGCAGTATGTTTCAGTGAGGTAGCACTTTAAGTTCCGCGCTATCACAAGGAGACAAACACGAAATTCGCTGAATCATGTCATACTTTAAAAAACAATAATAATGTAACAGTTCGTAACGTGGTGTCTCAATGGCGCAACCCAGGTACGAGGGGGTTCCAACCCAGGTACGAGAGGGTTCCAACCCAGGTACGAGGGGGTTCCAACCCAGGTACGAGGGGGTTCCCGCGGTTCAGTCCTGTTATTACCAGTGTTCAATATAAGACGAGGAGGCACAGATAAAATACTGGACAACATTTATTTACACATAGCAAGTGAAGGTAGACATGGTCAACACGTACAATATCTATATTAAGTAAAATATCTTGTTACAACTACCATTATATTTAATTCAAAATTACCGGAGCTAGACACATCCCCCACCTGCCTTAGCCTACATATAATTCAAACCCGCCATCCGACAGTCAACGCAAAACAGATAACTTTTAATGAATGACAGTGACAAAAATCCTATTCCCGCTACATACATCCCCTCTCAAAAAGAAATAGTCAAATTTGTATCACAATAGCAGTTGACTATATATATTTTTAGTGAGATATAAACTGATATATACACAACACATTTTTCTGTGCACTTCAAAAACAAACAGTTATCAGCCGTTGAAAACAAAAATTGAATAATACCAATTGTAAAAGTAAAATAAACCAAATACATCAAACATCCACCATGTTATCAGATCTGGCTAAAATCATTTGAAAAGGAAGGAAAAAACAGATACCACTTTGCATCAATTTATGACATATTGGGTAAAAATTATAACATTACGCATTTAAATATATACCATACCCCTTCCATACACAATTCCCTTTTAGATCAGACAACAATATAAATTATTGGCAAGATCAGCAATTGAATGTAATAATTAATCTTTAACTCGGATATTTGAAAAACAAACCCTCAAAGAAAGATTCTATAAAGGGAAAATAATTTCTCTTTCTTTAAATATGTATGTTATTAAAAAAAATGATGTTTAACAAAATAAGACCAAACCAAAACCTTACTACGCTGAACCTTGACACATCTACCGATTTACATCTTTGTTAAACGATTATTGCCGAAGTAGGACTCACTGTCAACTTTACTTCTTTATCGAATTCTAGCCTAGAACGATTCTTTTACTGATTAACATCCTAATTTGATATTTCAATAAGTATTCAGTAAGTTAATGCAGAAAGCTAATAGAATCAAATATTTAGTGGACCTTATGACTAGTTCGTCTGTTTAGGACCCTTCAAGGTACGTGCCAGTATAAACGATTAATGACCTTATGAAGTCAACATTTAACCGTTTTACGGCATTTTACCCAACCCTGGAGATTTATAATCGAATCTTATTCAGCTCTTACAAAAATATAGTACCGAATTACGTCTTACACACAAAAACTCAATAACAAGGGGATGTGTGTTTATAATAGTGTTTAAGAACCTGTTATATCACACTATGAAACACCATCCGTCTTAATTTTAGCCCACCGTCAGCTGTGCGTCCGTGTTCCGTGGTCCGTCCTTAAACAATTCTTGCTATGTCTATTTCTAAAGAAGTACCAGAGAGACTGAGAGACTGGTTTTTTATAGTGAAGGTTTGTTATCACTATTTCTCAGGAAGTACCAGAGGGAATTTTCTAAATAAATTGATGTAGATTCCCCTTGACCCCTAGTTGCCTTGTTTATATCGATTTTGAGTTGGAATTGCGGTATTGGTTCCAAATTGGTATTCGCCTGATTGTCCAACACAGTTGATAATTGTTGTCATCATTGACTTATTGCGATTCTTTCATCTCTTCTAAGCACATTTATTGAAATGCATATATGGTTGTCTCCTTTTGACGTATAATTGCATCTGTAGCTTCAAACACAAACATGGATACTAAACTTCAAAATTATTGATAATCCTCCTCTTGTTAAACAAGTGGGTTATCGAGCAAGAGATAACTACTTTTTAAGAACTTTACAAATAAGACGATGCCAGCCATTGATTACATAATAATATCAAAGGATTTAAGAATAGCAGTAATGTTCTTAAAGGGATAATGTTTCTATAAAAAATATGTTTTGTATCTTGGAAAATACTAATCTCTTAAGGTAGGACCTTGAATTATAGTCTATCATTTGATTGGAGACAACAGTTTGATTGTGATGGAATATTTAACGATTTTTTTATGTTTGACATTTCCACCTCTTAAGCATATCAAAGTGAGGGCTTTGTATTTCATTGTTTTTGTAACTAATGTTATTTCAAATTAGGAACTTTGACGTCCATCTTGTATTTTCAATAAGTCCACGAATACACAACCTTCGACAATCAATTATCAAAAATAGAAAATCGAGAAAAAGGTGTTGAAACATAGTTTGTGAAATTAATACTTCTTACAAAACTAGGAGAAATAGCAAGCTTGAATAACTGAATGGAACACTATTCAGCAAGGTTGTAATGCTAACAAAGGCTTGTAATCTTCACTATTTTTACACGTATGGCATAACTACAACAGTTTAATACCTTGCCCACGACAACTTACCGACTGTACTGATTTGCCCAGAGATTGTGCATACCGATCAGCTGTTGGGTTAGACCATGCTGGCGTTCGATACGGGTCCATATCGTCTATCAAAACATGACCAGTAGATGCTCTCCACCGGCCACAGATGAACAAGTACGAGTTCTGTATTGTCGCGGCAATATATTGCTCTTTGTGGATTCTTGGATGGACGAAGATTGAAGTGTAATTATTATTGGATTCTTATGGTCTTATTAACAGAGAAGTCGACAGACAAACATATTGAAGGAAATAGCATCAAACAAACGAAATGCTAAAAGAAAAACATTAATTTAACCCTTTCACCCCTAGGTAACGTTAGTAGACTCTACCATACATTTATCTGGATGAGTCCGTTCTGGTCTACAGTGGTGAAACGGTTAAAAGTAAAAGTGATAAATTAAATCCTTTTTTGCAGACTGACAGTTTTTAGACAGTATTGAAGTGTATCACAACCAACCAACGTAAACTATTAGTATTAAAGTATTATACCATTATAATAACCACCAGAATATCGCAAAAACACATATAAATTGACGAAATTTATTTTGGTCATCAGAAAAATACACCGAAAGCGCGTCAATATCAATATCCTATATAACAAGACGAATTCAGCTTGATAAATGCCATGTCCTGAAAAGGTTTTTTTCCATTCATGTCAGTATAAGTGTCTACACATAACATAAACAACAACTGTAACCTTTAAATACGAAGTATGAACTTCTCTAAATCTGATCCGTCTCATAGAGACGACTGTCCACAAGTGAAGAACGAGGTAAACTGATGCACAATGTCGTAATTATTTCTATACTGATAATCTTCAAAATATTACTATGCATAATATGTCTGTTAACTAGTCAGTCTTTAGGGGACGGTAACCAAGTAGGATTGCATGTCAAATTAATAAAAGCATGTTCAATGTGAGGTTAAACATTTTGAATACTGTTGTTAAGGGTAAAGATGAAAATGTTCTCATTTCATAATATTTCACGAGGAAGTGATATCAGGGACTAGTTGAAGGCATTTGAAACAAAATGGAAGTGTCCCTAAAAGATGCTGAGGGACTCCCGATTTCACATACAATTTTGACTTAACGGTCAACAGTATTCACAGATAAACAAAGTGTCAAATACTCATGTTTTGGAATTTTACGTTTACTCTTTAACGAAAACAGTCACGCAAGCGACCTCCAATTAGTAGACAAGCCCAACTCGAGATGACGATTGATATGACTATCATTAATGCCAGCAGCTGCGACGCTATAACATCCTCCACTCTGTTAATGTCTATGTTATATCCGATTTTAAAAAAAATAGCCAATGACCACAACGCAGAAAACTCGATATTTTATACATAGATGTAATATAACACTTTGATATTCGCGTTGATAACGCTTCGGTGCTGTGCAATGTTGCACAATAACAACATGATACCCACCGTGTATCATCAGCACTGTACATTGAGCCGGATTTAGCTGCCCCTGGGGCTCCTACATGATCCACTTTGTTCCTTGTAAAGCGATGCATTATTTATCCTCTCCTAGGATCATCGTTTCTTTAAGCTTCACAGACGCTATGTAATCGCCAAGTATGTGGATTAAAACGTGTCAAAGTTAAATTAATTGCTTACATGTGCGTGGTAGTTGTCAATATGTGAGGATTTCTTACTATTTCTGTTGGTAGACAAAAAATAACAAATGTTATTCATAAAACAATTTCCCGATATATATGAACGAGGTGATCACTGGTTTGACAAGCTTTACAGTAAAATTAATCTCGTTCAAAACACAAATATCGCTGTACGGATTAATATCTAACTTAATTACTTACAGTGACTAGCTATTTTTGCTGATGAAGTGATGTACGGTAAAACGTATTAATTGCTTGTTAAAATTCCCCGTTCCAGCCAAAAGCAGTAAATATAGATTAGAAACCGACTTACAGACATGAATATAGCTTTAATAAATAATTTCTGAAAAGCAAGCAATACCTTGTGAACCCTTGACTGATTTTTATGGAACTATTCTTATGCTGGAGTATGGATTTTGTGCTTAGAGACCTAACGCCAAGCCAAATACTATTTTTAATGTTTACTTTTGATTTGTTTCATTGTTTGACATGATTTAAACGAGTTACAAGAAAGTTAGTTTGAGCAAAGAATCCATGATTGAGCATGAGAACGGTTTCACGAATACAGGCCTTGGTCTTCAGGTAGTTGCACTATTAATTGTATGTAATTCCCGCCTGAATGAATTGGGGACGAGAAAAAAATCCTGAGTGTACGAATGTATGTATTTACGAGTTTTAATAATGATAATAATGCTTTTTTGTCAAACTCGTCATTGTGTTTGTACAAATGTACTTGCTATAAGTTGTTAACTTAAGCAAATATATAAGTATAAAACGAATTATTCAGCGACATTCTTCATTTTGTACTTGGATCGCGCTTATTTCGATATCACAGCAACACATTTCTTCTCATGTGAATAACTAATCAGTGCTTTCTTTGCTCATAAGGACAATGTACATTTAGATTACAATTGTTGAAACATCGAATGTACAATGAATTTGATCACACGTGTGGCCAAAATTGACTTTTATAAACTTTCTGTTGTCAGGTATACAATTCGTGTATCTATTCGTCAATGTTAAATTTTGTTTTCAGTAGGAAACATTAGTCTACTAATAATTTTATAAAGCATAATGACACATGCCTGAAAATATTCTTTTCTATATTTATAATTTTGATGCCTTCATAATAATAAATATAATATATTTAATACTTTATGAGACTCATACAAGAGATGATTTACGGATTAAATTTTCTGAATGAAATGTGATTAGCAATCAATTCAAAAATGTAATGATGAATGTGACACCCTGTGCAATTACATATGTAATGGAACACTTGCAAGCAATAATATTACATATGTAAAACTTCACGAGACACCGTATGCGATCATATTTATAATTTGATGCTGAATAAGACATCCCATATGATCACTTAAAATATTTAATAAAGAATATGGCGCAGACAAACGATCACTGTGCATTTGAACAATGAAAAGCACACTGATAAGCAAGTATTATATCTATACAAGGCTGACAAGGTGGGTAAGGTTTGCTGAACGTTAAGCAGGGAATAACTACCGTTTTAAGGACTTTATGATGTCCCGGCCCTGTGGTTTTAGTTTGGTTTTACTTTTGAACATCCTATTATTTACAGCCAAAGTAATTTAAGGACGTGCCTCCATGTGTGTTTTGTAAGCGTGCACGCGTGTATGTGTGCCGAAGACAGGGTACGGTGGGACTGATCCCCTCGCCACCCTCAACTAGGCAAACGTTCAATATTAATGCCAAAGTTGAGGCGCTAGGAAACCAGCAAATTCGTGGAACTGATATCCCCCGCTTGCAGGACATACATGTATTGTAGGTTAACATTATTGAGGTTAGGTTTAAACATGTAAGTATCGTGCTATTGAGACATAATATATAGCTTGAAACTTGAAGAAAAACAAGAGGCTCATGGGCCTTAGCAGTCACCTGAGTTATGTAAAAACTGATGTTATCCATGTTGCAAAATGAAAAAGAAATCATTTTGTAAAAAAGGTAAGTTGATTTACATGTAATGCAACAGTAGTGTGAAAGATCTGGGTGGTATATGTACTATGTACAAATAGTGGTTCTGTCAGTCAGCTGAATTATGGTAAAGGACCTTAAGACCCTTCTATCTATGAAGAGTATATGATTCTACTAATTCTTGGCCTTTAGAAGAAGATTTTTGAAAAATTTCAGTCAGTTCAACCCTTTTTGGCCCCACCCATCAGCCCCCGGGGGTCAGTCAGGGCTGATATGTGCATACCATCAAACTTCTATCCAATACTGATAATGCTTACCAAATTTGAATTAATTCCAGTGGAAATTGAACAAATCTTGGTCCAAAATGTGATTTCCCTAAATAAACTATCGTAAAATTGATACCCTCCCTAGGGGGAAACGTGAGTCCCCAGGGTCATGAAATTCGAAATTTTAGTAAAGAACCTTAAGACCCTTCCATCTATGAAGAGTATTTGATTCTACGATATCTTGGTCTTGAGATGAAGATTTTGAAATTGCAGTCAATACAACCCTTTTTGGCCCCACCATCAGCCCCTGGGGGTCAGTCAGGGCTGATTTGTGCATATCATCAAACTGCTATCAAATACTGATAATGCTAACCAAGTTTAAATTAATTCAAATGGAAATTAAACAAATGCTGGTCCAAAATGTGATTTCCCTATATAATCTATAGTAAAGTTAACCCCCTCCCCAGGGGGTAACGTGAGACCCTAGGGTCATGAAATTCACCAATTTGGTAAAAACACCTTATGCCCCTTCCATCTATGAAGAATGTTGGATTCTACCATATATTGGTCTTGAGAAGAAGATTTTTGAAATTTCAGTCAATTCGACCCTTTTTGGCCTCGCCCCTCAGGCCCCTTGGGGCTGGGGACTATATAGTTCACAATGTTGGTTGACCTTTGGCCATGATAGGTTTCTGCAAAATTTCATTGAAATTAGTTCAGGGGTTTTGGAGAAAAAGTCGAAAATGTAAATTGTTTACGGACGCACGACGGACAAAAGGCGAATCAGGAGCATCTGTTTGGTTGCTATGGTAGCGAAACTTATGCGGTCTTATTCGCAGTCCCTCATATCCCTATATACCAATTTCCATAAAAATCGAAAAATATCTAAATTTCGACCAATAAGAAGCCTCCATGTGGTTGCTATGGCAACGAAACATATGCAGTTGAATTCGCAGTCCCCTTATACCCCTCTGTAACGATTTTCATCAAAATCGAACAATATCTGAATTTCCACCAATCAGAAGCCTTCTTGTGGTTGCTATGGCAACGATACCTATGCGGTTGAATTCGCAGACCCCTAATATCCCTATATACCAAATTTCATCAAAATCGAACAATATCTAAATTTCGACGAATCATAAGCCTCCGTGTGGTTGCTATGGTAACGTAACTTATGTGGTTTTATTCCTAATACCCCTCTATACCATTTTTCATAAAATTAAAATTCCCTTTAAACGCTACTTGTCCTGAACGGCCCAGTAGATTTCAACTGAATTTGGTCTGGAGCACCCTTTTGCCAAGGGGCCTCAATTTTGTATAAACGGTGGGTTTTGACACCTTTGGGGCAGAAGAGCAGGGCCCAATAGGGAAAATTGAGGTAAAACTTTCTTCTACCGTAGGAATTAAGGAATTTTAAATTTATCCTAATTTAGTCTGGAGCATCCTAGGGCCAAGGGGTTTCAATGATGTATAAACGGTGGATGTGGCCCCCTTGGGGACAGAGAGGTGGGGCCGAATAGGGGAAGTTGAGGTAAAACCTTTAAAATCCTTCTTCTACCATAGGGATTAAGGGATTTCATTTCAATTTTGTCTAGAGCATCCTTTGGCCAAGATAACTCATTTTTGTTCAAATGGTGGGCTTGGGCCTCCTTTGGGTAGGGGCCAAATAAAAGAAATTGAGGTAAAAACCTTTAAAATCCTTCTTCTATCGTAGAGATTAAGGGATTTTATCCTAATTTGGTCTGGAGAATCCCTGGGTCAAGGGGACTCAATTGTGTATAAACAGTAGATGTGCTGTGAATGTGAGGCTTTTCAATGGTCGGGGTTTATGCTGGTCTACATTAACTGTGGATATGATGTATTTTTGACTGGTAGGCATTGTGTTGATCCATTACTGATCTACTACTGGTATAGGTGTAACGTACTGTTGTTTTCCGACGCATTTATCACCCACGGCGACTAGGTTTTCTTACATATTCTTTCGATTAGTCAATGTGCGTGGACGTATATTCGTCTTAGACTTCTAATTTTAGTCAAAGTACCTACAGTTTGTCCGCTCCCCTCCTTGATTGAAAACAAAGACGATCTTTAGCGTTTTCATCACTCTACTCGCAGGAAACCGCTGATTTTTGTATTTAAATACTGCCTATGCACCCTTTATTTGATTTCACAGAAACTTTCATTGTGGAGAAACAATAACTTCCTGAGGGTACTTTTGTGTCGTTTCCGTCTCCATTAGAAATCGCGTTATACTCAATCCAGTTCTCCCACACACTTCACTGATATATCCTGTTTTCTAAATGCGAGATGTATTTGTCTATCTTACCGAGGGGCAATTCCAAACAAAGGCTATGAATATAGCGTCACGTTAACAACATCAGGAGCCACTTTATCACTGATGTATGGTAGCTATGGTTACATATACACAAAGGGTTGGGGACTCCTTACCTCCACCAGTCAGCCGTTAATCACTGCATCTAATCCCAATCTGCTTCTGCCTTCCACTTTTTGTTCTTTATAAACACTTTGGGTCTCAGAAGACTTTTAACAACTACTATATTCTTCCAGAGTGGTTTAAGTTGATGTCAGGATGAGTTCAAACGACTGTATAACGCATTAATTAAAAACTATGTAGTCATCTAGCCTTTTAAATTCCGTCTCAAAGGGACTATTCGGATGTGTATTTTTTTTTATAATCTTGTCACAAAGTTCTTTATGATAATATTGAAACTACTTTTGAACAATACATGTTGAGATATTGGTAAGAGACTATGCTTTCTTGGTGTTCTTAATCAGTAATGTAACTGTACAACTATACGTTTTAGCGGCAGCTGTCGGTGGATTTTCAAGTAACAAATATGTCTTTCCGGCCGAGGAGAGACGTTAAACTCTCGCTTTATATATCGAATTTCTTTGAAAAACCCTCATATGATGCACTATTCCGGTCGTAGCTATTATTATCACCGGCTTCTCCAAAAGATAAAACTGACCATACTGGACTTCATGGCTTCACACTATTAACTACTTAAAGTTTCGTTAGGAGATATATATTTTCAGCATCTCAGCGATTTTTAGAGTGTTGTTTGACATAATGGCCTCTTTAACAGTCAACGACACGAAATTGAGGCACCAACACAAAACTGAAGCGAAACCATGTTCTCCGGAAGGATAAGCGTTTCCGGGACGTTCAGCGGAACCCTTTATAAAGTAAAAACTTAACAAATCCTCAGCCGACATCATTGACGGGAATCAAGTTATGATATGACCCTTATCTTTGTTTCACGTAGGTTTTAACATTTTCGGGAAAAATAAATTTCCGAATTAAAAAACCTTAACATTCTTATCTAAACAATTCAATCTACATGTTTCGACGTCATTTTCCCGTACAATATATGACGTCACAATGTATATCTGTTGTTTTAGAGCACGGTTATTTCCTAAGTTTAATATATATATATATATGTATTTATGTTGGACCAATAGCCTGTTCTCAATTCCAATATATCAATAAGAACCAGAGGAGGAAGCATTACCTCATTCATACAAAATTAATGATGTCAAAGGTTATGTTCGGCTTTTCCTGGTTTTATACAAATAATACAAAAGGTTTCTTTTTAACTTTCTTGTCACAGAAATAGGATTTTGTCGAATTTAAGTTATTTACTCGCATGGCTTATGCATCGTTCCTTTACAAACTAGAACGATTTTCTTAATAATACCTGGCTCAATACGGTGTTGTTTGTTGAAAGCGGACACCTGGTGCATGACGAGGCAATTTTGATAAAATCCCTTAAACAGCAATGCTGTGACCAAAATATTAAAAAAGAGGGATGTTTGCCTGCTTAAACCGTGAACTGTTGAAATAAATTGTTATGCATGCCTTGTTTTAATAGCGTTTTTATAACACGATTTAACTTAGAAAGAACTCAACATGTTTCAACAACATAATTATGACGAGGAAGTTTCAAAGACGACTATTTTTTATCTATTAAAACCTTTTTTTTGTATATCCTTCTCCGCTGTTTGTATTTCTGGTTATATGTGCGATACACTTCGACGTTTTTAGATCAATGCCGAGTTAAAAATAAATGCCTTAACAAAGACGATGTTTTGCATATGGAACTATACATTTCGTTAGAATAATGGCAATTTCACAGTGACTTGGTTCTGTTGTTACATCTCTATTGAACTGTATATCGGTTTATCTGTGCCACCCGGGACGATTAGCGGTATGAATGGGAGTCAACTAGTCGCACTCTCAAGTGTGTGTCCTGATTGCTGATAACCGGGAATACCTAGTACACAAAGGTGAACAAATCCTATTGGTGCTGGCTATCGAACACTTAACCTTCACTTTACAAATAACACGTCCTGTGTTAACAGAGCCAGGTTATGTTGTTCAGTCATTCAGAGAAGTTGTGTTTCATCAACTGGATTTTACCAAAGGTAAGTTCACGGGTGTTTGATAGTTGTACGTTGTGTGTGGAAGCCTACACAATAGTTGTTGCTTACATATCTATGAATTTAGTCCGATATTGAAATTCGATTTGAAATAAGGTAATTCTAAAAAGGTAATTACATGCGTGTAGATACTTCAAATATGACAGCTCATATAGTTTCAATCAGGATATGGATTAAGTTAGGCCTTTTTAAACATTTGTAAGATTTGCTTTATAAACATGCCTTCGAGTATACAAGTAGTATTAATGTCTAGAAAAAATGAACCTAGAGACAATCGCCAATCATAATATATTTTAGTAATCAGATTTATCAATAAAGTATATGACCTCCGCAGTTCATATCAATATATATAAGTGTTTTAGTGGTAGATGTCGGGGGCGAGAACAATATCCTGTTTGTCGCATTGCATCACCAGGGGCCAAATTTGACGGACGGGTGTTGTGTCTTTGTCAATTCCCAATAAATCAAACCTTTTCTCATTATATTCTGGTTTAAGACTGTCAAGTTGCTGACGTGCGGGCTGAGATGAGTAACATTGTTATATCGATGGATCTGCCTTAATATCAGAATCAGTTATACGTGTTAATGCACTGCTGTGGTGTAGTGCGCCAGACGAATATAACAGGTGACAGCATTACTCTAAGTATAACAGCCATATTTTTATAAATGATTGATGAATCCTAGCTACAACTGTAACTATTGGGATTTATAATGGATACTTTTTTGATAACATTTTATACCTTATACTGTTACAGGTCTTCCATCAATAAAGATGACGCCATACCGACTGATGGCTGTACTTGTATTACTGTTCGCTACAACAGCAGCCTGTAGAAGACGTCCAGTAAGAGAGGTGATTCAACGAGAAAACTGCCAACCGAAGACGGTATTAGCTTTCGTTTGTGACGGAAGGTGTTCCGGTGAGAACAATGATATATGTCACGTATTGAGAACAGTGGAAAGGCATATTGCAATGAGGTGTTACAGTGAAAACAATAACAGTTGGGTATCACATCACGTAGCAAAAACTGTCCCTACGCTATGCTCCTGCAGCCAAACAAACGGATCCAGTCCGTTGACGTCACGGCATCACACCAGCTACCACCAACAACGTCATAGCAGCAGTAGACCTGGGTTACTTGAAAGGCTTCGTGCCAGGCGGCGTTCGCATATTGTTAATGATGAACATAGTTGAACAGTGATACAAAACAGACTGTAATAATACAATTATTACACGTAACAAAAGAATCTACCTCGATAGATATCACAGCGGTCCAGACACGTCACTGAAAACTGCTCTACTCTGAATGAGTAAAACCACTTGCGTTTGATATTACATCAAAACCACAGATACGTGGTAGATTCATATCAAAAATGGATTGATTTATCAATATCCATTTTAGCTGCAGAACACTGAACAATACAGAAAGATCAGTATATAGTAGGATTATCAAACTTCATTCATTTAAACATTCCGTAAGGTAAAATTTGAATTCGTTATATGTTTTATAATAGCGCAAATCTTGATTCAAAATGCATCAAAATAGCCAGTATGTAGAGACAATACTCAAAATTCTGCATTTATATGTTTAAACCCATTGAATTTAAAAATGTACCTAACTGTATGATTAACGCATTGAAGCTTGATAACGGTGAAACCTTACCTATCAATACGAAGATTAACGTGATATGTTGTGTCGGATTAACTGTGAATGATAGCGGTATTCCATTCAGGGATGTTACCCGGGCTTTATTTATGTTTTTATTATGTGATGAATACCCACGACACTGTTCAATAAATATGTAACAGAACCCGTTTACCTTGAACTAAGTCAATTCTCAGGGGAACAGATATTTTGGTCCTGATCATTTGTTTTCCGTAACCCGGCCTATCGATAGCTCCAATATTTTTCCTTGGGAAAATGGCGTTAAGCGGGTTGTTTTTTTAATCTAAAGATCAAACGAAATATAATTCGTATGTTTAAGAAACATAGGAAATGATTCTTAAACATACGAATTACATTTCGTTTGATCTCAGGGATTAAAAGGAATCTCACTTATATTTGCATATTTTGATGTTATATATGATACGTAATTGTCACGTCCTCCCTGACGATATTTAAATTTACTAAACTTGCTGTTTATTAGCTAGAAGTTCTATTCGCAAAGTGATATTATTATCAACATTTCTCAGATGTATCTTTATAACGTTTTTTCTTTATCTGTAGTCTTTTATATGTGCATGGATACACTTCAAAATGTTATTCTGCTGGGTTCCCAGCTTAGCCAGGGTCCTGCAATTCGTATGCGCGAACGATGGCAGTCTTCTTCAATTTTGATGCATACATGGGTCTTGCTATTTTCTAGCTTTACGGAGAGTTCATTATTAACATAAAACTGTATTTGCATATTTTAATGACTCGCTTGAATGTTTTTGCACTTGTGGTACATATTGAAAGACATGCAATATACATAATAAGTGTTAGTATAACGTTTCTTACAGTTCAGGACATACATAATTTGTGATACACATAAACTCTCAATATGTAGCTTTAATTTCTATTTCAACATTTGTTGTTTGTAGATATATATATATGTCATTATTTGTAAAAACACGAATAAAAACTTTGTTAAAGGCACTAGAAAAGAAAAACTTGGTGTTACTCACTGCATGTATCGTAAGAGTCGACTAATGCGGAAACCCTCCCTACAGAATTCGGGATTTGCTTTTGTACCTTTACTTGGCGACAAAAACAAAAACGACTAGAATAAACCTGCTGCACCTGTTGCTATAACTTGTATCTTTATACTTTTATCTACTTCTCACAAACATTTATTGTCCCCTCGAACTTTACGAGGGATATATGATTCCGCCCGTACGTATGTTACACTCTTTGTCATCGCTCTAACGACTTCATTCCTCAACAGAATTTCATGACACTTCAAACAAGTGTCAAGTATGACAATAACTTTAACAAGTTTGCATTCTATGTTTAAGATAAAGATCACTGTCACTATTTTTGGAAAAAAAATCTTCGTCATCGCTCTAGCGACTTCATCCCCTCTTACTAGTACATATGTCACAATGTGTGAATGCGAGGAGATTTGTATCGCTTGTTATGCCTTGATTCGTTGTGCCTTGCTTAACTCGGGCATACAAAAATCCTTTAAATGGTAGTTGTTGTTCCCTGCTTAACAAAGGGTTGAATGTCCTATCGACAGCTAAATTCATTTAATGACGTGCGTGCATGCATACTGGGGACAAAGTATGTTGGTGTAGTTGCCTCGTTGTGATAGCGTGGATCTGTTGCCGACTTTATAGTGCTTTTTCACTGACATGCCATACCGATGGCACCAATTTGGTTTGGTTTTATGTTGCTTAACGTCCTCTTAACAGCTAAGGTCATATACGGACGGCCTCCCCTGTGTGCAAGATGCATGCGTGTAGTGTATGCGTGTGTGTTTTGGGAGGCTGCGATATGTTCGTGTTTGTCTCCTTGTGATAGCGCGGAACTGATGCCGACTTTATAGTGCTACCTCACTGAAACATACTGCCGAAGACCCCCAGCAGGACGCCCAACCCGGTCACATTATACTCACAACGGGCGAACCAGTCGTCCCACTCCTAATTTGCTTTGCGTTAAGCAGGAGTAAAAACTACCATTTTTAAAGTCTTCGGTATGTCTCGGCCAGAGGACAGAACCGAAAGCCTTCCTCACAGGGGCGAATGCTCAACGAATGGTCAAAAGTGAGGCATTGTCAAGGGAGACATTAGGGAGAAGAAAGTTATTTAGAAAGAAGGTCCCAAATTAGATCATGCAATTGGGGGCAGCAGGTACAATTATTATGCCCTACCTGCAGGACCCCGAAGGCACCAATCACAGCATTTCGATCGGTCACATTATACTGACAAAGGGTAAAGTAGTTGTTGCCTTTGCCCAAGTACTGAACGTTAAGCAGGGAGATAACAAGTACCATTTGTAAGGACTTTTATATGTCCCGGCCTGGAGAATTCATTGCCTCCGTCACCCTGGCAAACGTTCAACAGTAAAGTCAAAGGTGAAATACTGTCTAGAAAGGTGCTAAGAATACAAGGTAGCTTTCGGAGAAAGAAATATAAAGATGCTATGAAATCGGCATCAGATTCGAGCTATCCATGATACAAATGCACCAACATACCCTGTCTCAAACATACACAAACATTGAGGCAGATCTTCTTAATATTACCTTAGCTGTTGATATAGTTTTCTACTATTTTCTTGCATGATATGCTTGCATAAACATTTACTTTACGGATGTTAATATGTCGGTGAATGACCAAGGCTGTACAAAAACATCTCCTTTTTTACCGTCACTTCATCTGCAACTGAACAGACAAGAAATCCCAGAGGGAACTTGGCGCCCAATATCGTACCATCCTCATTAGTCTAATGTCAGTTCGATATTTTCTCTGATCTGTTTGATCGAGTCATGAAAACAGGAATTTTTGACGTAAGCTTTATACTGCTGTGTATAAAAGACATGCACAACAAGGGACCCAGGGTAACTTTCATATGACATTTGAGAGAGATTTGGTTTAGTATTGTTTAACATCCTACAGTTGTGGGATCGCACAACGTTACACGATGTGCGGTGTGCGCACGATGTGTGCACGATGTGCGAACGAAAAAAAGTTGGACGATCATTGCTTGCGCACGTTGGACGAACGTTGTGCGATAACAATCGTCGTAGGTGTAAATTGAGGAATGCCTTAACAATATATAAGGTTTGGTGTTTAAACATTTAAACTTGATTGTTTAAGTATGATTCCCCATTTTAGCTTCATCTTTCAGCTTATCTTTCTTAAATTTAAAAATGGCGTTTTCGGTGTTTTTTAAACGACCTTAATCGACATGTAAAATTACAACACAGTCTCGGCAACACAGGTAAACATAATCCACTTTGTACCTGTACCGTAGTTTTCCCACTCCTAAATTGCTGAGCAGGAGTAAAAGCTACCATGTTTACAGACTCTGGTATGTCTCGGCCAGGGGACAAAACTCAAAGCCTACCTCACAGGGGCGAACCCAGAGTTTTTTTTTATTTATCTTAAAGATCATTTATTGTGAGTTAGCAATGCTAACAGGAAATGAAACGCGCTTCAATCAATTTGTTTTTGCCACTGTTAGCTTTAATGCACCATGAATACCAACTGAAAGCGTTCAAGGATCAATTGTGGGAAAAAGTAATGTGGCCAGAAGGATATTTTAACTAAAGTGGTATAACAAGTAAGACATTGTAACGTTTTGGTTTTGTTTAACGTCCTTGACGGTTAAGGTTATCTCAAGACGTGCCGCCATGTGTGCTGTGTATGTGTGCATGTTTGTATTTATGCCGGAGTTAAAACAAAACTGTAAATTATTTATGTGATGAACTGGGAAACAAATATTATAATGGTGATTGCATTGTGACAGAAATTGATGTGAATAAGGATTGTTATCGTGGGAACAAGTTCTGAAAATCTGGTGAGTAAATATTAGGTATTAAGAAAGGTACACCAGTGTATGTATTTGTTGGTCATTTAAAATCTTCACTCCAGCCTCAGCAGCCATATTGTCCTAGGGCACCAGGGCTCAGTGAGGCTCAGGGCAGCATTCTAAGATAGCTGCTAGGGAGTAAAGAGACTTAAATGAACCTAGCTGTTAATTGGACGTTAAACAAAATAAAAACCAAACACACATATTGCTATGCGTAAAGCAGATTGGTTGGTTGTTTTTGTGTACCCAAGTAGAGGACACAAAAGCAAATCCCAAATATATTGGGGATGGTGGTTCCCACATTAGTCGCCTCTTAAGATACACATGTCTCGATCCCTACCTGCAGGGGTGCTTTAAGATAAAGCAAAAAATGACCACAATAGATTAAGAATTAGCTAGTCCTACTAAAGCACAACATACCGCAGAACATCCAGATTTACAAGAAATGTAACTTGACTTTTTCCAAAAAAACTACGTTGTCTGGGTAATTAACTGTTGAAGCTGCATATAGAGAATGCAGTTAACAAAATTGTCGCTTTGATACATACTTATCAGATCCATACTTAATATCACGGTTCATATCAAGTCCCTCAAACATCAGTTCATTTAATTTTGACAATTACGACTTTTATACGAATGTTCTGATCCTTTATTGATTTGTATATCAGGGGTATGTATATTTCCTATAGTTTGTATAACGGATATATCTACATTCCTGTTGATTTCGATGAACGGGATACTTATTAATTTCTTTTATGTGCCTGTTGATTGCGATAGTACCACGGCAACCATTTAATTGATTATATATCTGACGGAAAAGCACTAAGCATACGTTTCATATCCTGTGTGAATGATCTCCTTAGCCTTCCACCGAGCTTGGACATTGCCAATGTGCGGAATGTTCGAGAAATATAAGTTATTCCAACAACTTAACAAGCGAAGCACCACCCTTCTTTGTCAATTTTAAATCATGACGTTTCGCTAGCCTACAACAGTACTCACCTGGAATCCAAAATGTATTACTTATACTTTCTATATAACAATAAATGCAATCTGACTGAAATTACCTAAATTTATTTTCGGTAAAACGATAATGATTGCCTTACTTCGGGAAAAGTTACACCTGCTGGTACCCACTGCAGGTATCATAGGAGGCGACTAATGAAGTAACGCCCTGCATAATTGTGGATTTGCTTTGGTGTCCTCTATTTGGACACAAAAGCGACCACAATAAATCTGCGGCACCCATTACAATATTTGTAATCTTCATCTTTCTTTCTACTTCTAACTACCTTTTATTTCCTAGCGCCGTGTTTGGCAACAACACATCACGTTGGTCTTTATGTTGAGCGTTCGCCCAGGTGAAGAAGTCAATGTGTCCCCAGGCCGGGACATACCAAAGTCCTTAAAAATGGTACAAGATGTAGTTGTTATTCCCTGCTTACGTTCAGCATTTAGGGGAATGGTTCACCCGTTGTCAGTATAATGTGACCGCGCTATCACAAGGAGGCAAGAACACCAACATATATACCCTGTCTCCTGTATACGCAAGTACGCATAAACTACGCATATGGAGGCATGCTCTTAAATGACCCTAGCTGTTAATAGGACGTTAAACAAAACGTTCTTAAATTACCTTAGCTTTTAATGAGCCGTTAAACAAAGTTAAACCAAGTGTCATCATATATAATAAAATTCCATAAAACCTGAACCTGAACATTTTCTGTTTTAGCGTCGATGTGATATTCATATTTATTCGTGTGTAGCAAATAAACTATTGCAATTGAATCACAGAGAATAGCGGTACATTACAGTATCATCACTTAAACAAATTATTATCTTCATATGGTTAGAAACACATGTACACATTGTAATAAACAATAATGGAGGATAAACTCGTCATCCTCAATGTCATTTTGTTTATGTAGCTTACCATCAGGAGATGTTATATTACAGCATTGGCAAAATAAAATATTTGTTTCATGTTTTCACCAATTTGCCCGAAAATACGAAAAAAAAACAGTACAAAAAGATTTCATAGCAAACGTTCAACGACAATGCTGGAAACTACACACGTACCAAACACCATGTAAATCTCCACTTATACATAACGAGTTGAACTCTGATACGCATATGAACCTCGTCATTATAGTATACAGGTGCGTGTGTTGTTAATCGTGTTGTTAGTCTTAAGGTGTAAATGCGATGTTTTATTGTGATTGGTTAGCATGAGGTTTTCATTTTAGAACCGCTTAATATAGAAAGAAATTATCTAACACGTTTAATGACAATCAGTTACGGAATAAAATATATTGATATTTTTGAACAGTCATCCACAATTCAATTAGACAACATTAAACGTTCCACGTGTTTAACTTGTACACCTGTGATACATGTATGTCTGGTTCATGTCATCATCAGGTGTTCCCATGACACACTAATTAGACAGCCACGATAGAAATGGAGTCACCGTCCACTTGCGCCCAGAGAGAGTGATAGGTGTGGTGTGTTCAACAATAACTAGCCACCCACGTAATGTTATCGCAGCTTCCCGACTCGTATAAATGGCAAGCCATAAAAGCCGAGGCCTAGAAAACTCGTCCATTCATCCTCATGATACTGGGTGATATCTGTATGACTTTGACACAGGGATTTAAATACAGAATGAGCGTATTTAAAGCAGGTAAGCATTTTAGACTATCCTAAATACTTTTTATCAGACACCGTCTGTTTGCTTATTTTATGTGCTTTATCCAGTTTAGCATATAATAATATAGTGTATAAATAGTATCAACATGTCTTTACTGAACATGCATGTAATATATTTGGCTTTGTTATTTTAAATGCTGTTTTTCTACATTTCATTTGCAATACCAATACAAATGTTGACATGATTCAATGCTAGGGATGGTTGAAATGGTAAAATATCTTCGGACGTGTTAAACCCGTGATTGGTTTGGCAAGTTAGTACTCTTGGATCTTATAAAGTTATTCACACACAAAAAACACTACGGTTGATTATGGCTTATAACAAAAAGAAAATATCTCTACGACGAAAAGAGTTGTTCATTAAGATCATACCAAAGTAAACGTATTTATTGCATCTATTCTTTTAGCTAATTGTTAACAGAGTTGTTTGTGTGCTGCAATCGGTCGTTCCGGCCGGGTACGAGTCAAAAATGGTCTTACTTCGTAATTTATATTTCTGTTTCACATACCAAATGTATAAGCATAATAGATATATAGATTTTGCTTGATTTTAAGGTGGAAAACATGTAGAACATGTACTATGTAGCATAAATAATGTGTATGCATGCTGTAGTTATATAAATCCTATATTGTTATGATTAATTTTTATGAATAGCATTACACGTGCTTAATAAAATGAGTGAATAGTTTCTTCGCTGTCCGAATGTAAAAACAATACTAACCTCAACAACTGACCATTTATGAAATTTAGCAACGTTATTTGAAACTGAATACTTTGAAATCTAAGAAACGTATTGTCATAATTAAAATCACCTTTTCCTCCTAAAATAAACTCTTTAAATATATCAACATTTTACGTCATGTAAAAGATATAAACGATAGAAATGTAACTCTTTGGTTTTAGTATTGTTGAACGTCCTATCATATCAGAGGAAACTGCACGGTTATCATAACTAAATGAATTGGATTTATTTTATTGCAATTATATCATGAATAAAGGTTTGGTGACTTTATTATCATTGGTTAGTTCCCTGTATTTCCCCACACATTTTCTTGATTATCTTTTAATTTGTTTAGATTCGGGGTATTCATTTTTTTTGTTCTTTTAACCGTCAAATATAGATAAAACATCCGTGTGTATTTCTGTCAATTTTAAAACGGCCACAACAGAGTCTAAGCATCTGCGGTGAATACTGTATATATAATATCAGATGTAGCATCTCAAACTAATTTCACAATGTGACATTCACAATTCAGTTGATGTTTATTGAACTCTTGTCGATATTCCATAAATGTTCCATGCTTAACAGAATTAATAATAGAGATATAACTGTTATTCGAGTTCAAATTAGATAACAAATATTGAAAAACGAGAAACGTTTGACAAGTACAAGGTGTATAAAAACCAATACTCTAAGAAAGAACAACTGTTTTCTGCTTCATATACCGCATCTACTGTGTAAATTGAGAACAAATCCAAGTAATAAGACGTCATTTCAGGGAGAGCCGGTGTAATGACAACGAATCGCGAGGTGTCCCTATGAGCATTAGTAAATAAGTAAGCCTCGACTTTGTTTGATTTTATACACATTTGCGATTACTTAAACCAGCGTTTTACTCCTCACGTATGTCGTAAATTTATTATTAATGTTGTCAAGATCGGTAGTATAATACTCAAATTTAAAGTTTGCTCTAAACGCGAGTTCACACAAGGGGATAGATTACGCTAAATGTGCACAATCTTGCGTGTCACCATCATTGTAGAATACAACAATAGGCTGAAGTTTTAAAAAGTGTTAATGTTGAACCTTCTTAACCGTTCCCCTTATAGTAACGATTTCAACACTGTTGAATTCCCAATTGAATAAATTACGATGCATGTGCCGTTTTAAACTGTGACATCATACAGCTATATCGTGTTAAGATGTTGCTTTGTATTCCTTTTTTCAGTATGTTTTCTGACGGGCCTTACCTATGTGTACAGTCTCGATGCAATGGAAATTGATATCATTATGCAAACACACAATGAGTTTAGACGGAATTTTGCTAATGGATTGTACGGCTCATTTGCAGCAAACATGAACAAATTGGTAAGTGCTGCCTTCCGATCCATTTCATCTTAGTAGCATTCCAATCGTTTTAATCCAAGACAAATATGATTGCTTGTATTCTTGGTTTCTTTTAACCAGCAAGATATATGTCAATTTGTTTATTACTAGAAGAATTTTTAATTTTCTTGTAACTTAAGAGTATATCCAAATAAAAAAGAATACATCTTTCTGTATTTGTTTTAAGACTGGGGCTGTTTTCTAAACATGTAGGGCAACTCATTGTAAACTATCAAACTTGTTTGTTATATCTTCGATTATCATTGCTGAAATGCTACATTTTTATTTTATTTTACAGTAACACTTTTCTATGTTAATTTACAATATGTCTAGTTAACCAAGTACGACATTCAAACTTTGGGTATAGATTTATATCAAGCAAAACATCAAAACGACGTCAAATACCACGTGGATAGAGAAGCGCATATGAAAATTTTACGATATTTGATAAAAAAAATAGACAGCAAATAAAAAAGAACTAATTTAAAAAATACCGTTAGTATTATTCCTACCCAGGTCGCAAACTTTTTGTTTCGGCATAGTACATATTCGATTTTTCTAATATTATACTGAGAGTATGAGAGAAACGAAACATACGAAATAAATTAGAGCGTGAGAGTGCAGGAACTCTCAACAATACATGTCTCAACGTAGTTTTAATCATCATAATTTCAAATAATAATTTAATTAATACAAATACATCGTAAAACATGTGGGCATTTTAAACTTTATCTTTACCTCGGTGTGTCATGAAATGTTTATGGGTTAACATACCATACCTATACAGAATTGGAAAATTAAATTAAAAACTTTTGAAAGAGAGGTCCACTTTCATTCCATGACGTTTCAGGACTGGTCCACTGATCTACAGCTTCAAGCTCTTCTCTCTCTCGACTGTGCGTTGGCATTTACCCAACCTGCTGGCGCGTTCAATACCCATACTAACGTTGGAGTGAGCGCTGACGGAAACATCACCAATCTTATCCGTTCATGGATGTTAGAGAGGCAGCACTTCATTCCACAATTCAAAACGTGCATTAATATTCAACATTGCAAGAGATTTTTGACGGTGAGAAGATTTTTTTTAGAAAGGTTATATTCCAGAATATTTCTCAAATTGTCAATTTAGTATTTCATGTACATTGGCGTCTGCATTGGCAGTTACACGGCAAGGTAAAAAACCGATATCATAAACTAATAGCTAACATTAGTATTGTTAGATTGCATTGTGTATATCTTCAAGAATGGGAGTGGGATTATATTCGGCGATATAGTCATAATCTTTAAACTAAAATACCGAGATATCTAGTTATCTGTCCTCACCATTATAACTCCCAGATAATCTCCATTATTCATATTTACAATTATATTTTATTCATTCTTTTGTTAACATTTTGTTGATTTTGAATTTTTTATATATATAAACTTAAGCCAATTATCCTTAATACTGTTGGGTTCCGAAGTATTTACTTTAGCAAGCTAATTATATGATTTAATGTGTTTAATCTATAATGCAATTAACTTAAGTTTAATGACTTATTTAAGATGGTGCATGCTCGGCAAAGAACTATTGGATGTGCCTTCACTGACCGCTGTCGTGTTAAAAATTCACGTGTCAATGTGCTTGTTTGCAAGTATGCGGGCAGGTTAGTATTCCAGTATTTTTTGCACCAGTAAAATTAATAGGAAAAAGAGGTTCTAATTTTAATAGAATATAATAAATCATATTCGCCCTCGAAAGTGAATCTTTTTCCACAACATATTATTTTTAGTAATAACCTGTGAATGATGATATTAATAGTGGAGCAATTGATGTATCTTACCGGTAAAAGCCGAACGATTGAATTGGCGAATATTGTCCTGCTTGTAAAGTATTTTAGTGAAATTGTATACTTTAACTTGTTATAAAATGACTCAGACGTTGATTTTTTGTTTGTTCTATATTTATATAGAAGTCGTGTGTTCATGTTATTTGAGATTTTGATGCATCGTTTTAGAACTTGTACATCTCTAATCCGAACGGAAGTTGGTATGAAAGCTATTGAAGAACAATATGCTAGAGGTAGAGTCTAATTGTTTTAATTTGTTATATAAAGTTCATGTACGAAATGATGTATGTTACAGTGAGGACGCCATTGTGCCTTTCTATAAACCTGGTCTACCATGTACCAAATGTGACGGAGAAACTCCGTTTTGTGAGCGTGGTCTGTGTGGTAAGTCAGCTCTATTGAAAATATGCAAGATATTTTTACGCAAACGACACTGGGAATTTTCTAACTACTGTTGTAATTTTATAACAGACCTACACAAATGTTTTAAGTAGGCGGTCTATGCTACAGCATACGATATTCAGTTAGTTTGTGTATACAATCCAAATATATGTGTTACAGTTTGATCATTTTCTATACTCTACTGACAATTGCGATTAGTTCTGTCAACTCTCTGTCGTGAATGCCAATACAGCATCTAATGATAGCGGTGATTCTATTGAAACTATGGCAATGAAGGACCTTCGATGTACTAAAACATATATTTCTTTGGAGAGTGTCGATGCATAAAAATATGCTTAATGAAAATAAACATTCTATTGTGAAAGGCAAAATTGACCGTGTGTAGAGGTTATGTTTGTAGCATGCATTATAGTAACCAGAATATTTATCAAGCAAAAATGCCTGAAGTGTGTTTCTTTTAATACAGTTCCATGCACAGGGACATCCGCTGAATGCGGTAAGTTTATTTGTCATTTTCAAATCTCTACTTATTATGTTGTACATAGATATGTTGATATTAATACATCTTTTAAAGTATACATACTATGTTTGCTTAGCTTGAACAATCCATTTACGATTTTATTAAAATATTTCAACCATATATTACCGCATTAAGTAAAAATATGATATATTATTATCTTCTTTATTAGATTGTCGAAAGACCTGTAACAAACACAACATCGGTGCTGGTTCTCTCAACAGTACATCATGCTCTTGCACGTGCTCGTATGGAATGGGGCCGAACTGCGATGGTATGTCTCTTTATTTATGTACATAGACATCAAGAAAACATTTATTATCCTAATACTTGATTTTCAAAATGTGCATTCTCATTTATTTGTTTAATAACACAAGTGCAGATTAATAATCGCCCAGATATATAGTCGGCAGGATCTTATCAATTCCATAGTTTAAAAAACATATAAAGCTGATTTATTTTTATTTTGTGTTGGTGTTATAAGTCATGTCCAGTAGTACCTGTACACAAGACAAGCGAGATTTTTCCGGATTAAGCAGTAGCAGAATCGATGGTTTGTTATATTCTGTGTCGTGATACGGTTTTATAATATGCATTTAAATTTAAATTTTTTGAGATGATCGGTTTAAATTAATTATTTGGAAACTCTTGCGAACGAACTGTTATCTTATGAATTTAATTCAAATCGGTTTTTTAGCTCAGCGAATATAATCATTCTAAGGTGGATTTTTGACCTCATAACAGCATATTGTGAATCAATTTTAATAAAATATATGAATATGTCACGTCTTCTTTAACCTGGGAAGTGCATTATACTTGTTTTTGTTTCTGTACTGTTTCACGGCCCATCCACAATGCTCGCTTTTTAGGGTAAAACAACACTGTACAAATACACATTTACGAAAATGAATACATCAATCTAGAAATAAAACACATTTTTTCTTCAACAGTGTAGGAATTGGTTGTAAAATATATCAGATTTTATTATAAAAATCAGTTGAGTGCAAGTAATCACGTATTGATTACAGAAACCGTAGCAACTTAACTTTTCATAGATGATACATCACAGAATCTGTCGCTATTTTATTTTGAAATCAGTGCATTCAATCATAAAATGTTTAACTGCAAATGGCTGATCGCATAGTTCGTTATTCGTGATATGCAATGTTATAAAAGTTTTGCACCCTTTCATTATCAGAGGACTGTGTTAACCCCGAAATGTACGAGGACTGGGATCCATGCTCTGAAATCACACAGCAGGACTGCCTATTTGACAGGGCTATCCTGGAGGAGATGTGTCCCGTTCAGTGCGCTTGCAGTAAGTATTGCAAAAAATGCAGATACTGTAATCCCACAAACCAATAATATCTAAAGGATTTATACAATTTACTATTTTGCATTTTTTGTGTATTACATTAAGATTGTTTCACTAGAAAATGTCAGGTGGAAGTGTCATTTCTGTCCATTTAATGCACGATATGTAGAAGTTGACCTTCACAATGCATATTTGATCAGTGTCTTACTATCACGTTCTCTTCTATCAGGACGACACCCCAACGCAGGCGTGACACAATAAGACGCCGCTACCTCTGCAGCTAATGTAAAGGACGACATCTGAATACAGAGTTGACATTCTGTGTCTAGGCTTTAGATGGACGACAGTGCAACAGTAAAGCTCTTGGTAAATGAGAGACCGACATTGTGAACATATTTTAGGAAGGAGGAAGATAAGTCTGAACAGATTGGTTTATGAAATGAACAAAGAAACTGTGATAATGAAAGGATAGAGTAATTTGAATATTGTCTCGTTATTTGTGAGTGCGATATGTAATGTTTCCCTTGTAAATAACGTGTATGGTATATATTTTAACAAACATTATCAAGCGTGTTGAGAAACCTATTTATGCGCCTATTGTAAATAGTTTCCGGTATAAACAACCTATCTGTCTACGATGTGTATCTTGTAATTATATAATTATATTTTTGAACATTTGTATGTCAACAATAGAAGGGCTGTTACATGTATTCCTGTATCTCTATTAACGCGCTTGTTGTTCTATGGCATGGCTTTGTCCGTCCAAAAGCCCGTCCGTTTGAAATTTGCTTGTGAGGGCTAAAACCTTTAACAAAAAATACCACCACGCTTCCGTTGCATAATGTAGCAATATTACATGGTGCGTAGAGTAAATGATTCGGCGAGAATAACTGATATAAACATTATTTAACAATGGTCATTCTTTTTAAATTGCGAGGCTGTTAAAACGATGGCCTTACGACAATATTGATGTTCGAATGCCTAATGAGAATGTTCTTACATGGTTTTTTGTGAGAATGGTATTTCCTTTACTAAGCGTCACAAACCTTAGATGAACACTTTTAGAACGATGTTAACTGTTTGACCTAATAAAATTCATGTTAGCTATCCTTATTTCGTAGATTTTGATTATATACCAGTTATAAACCAGGTACATGTACATAAGCAACAGGAGAAACACTAGATAAGACATCTTGGCATTGCCATGTGGATTTAATGACTAAATGAACACTAAAAGACCTTTATCAAGTTAAAACACTGTCATACAAATGTACTGTCGTGTGAACAGAGAACGTACTCGTATTTGGGGGCATCAGGTCAAACAATTTTGGATGTAAAGTGGAACATCGCATTTTAACGTCAGAGGAGTCATTGAGGTTCCCCCATGTACGTATCCCCTGGTTGCAATACGGATATGTCTACATGAATCGACAAGTGCTTCTCCTGGTGAAGTTTATAGATCAACTTGGGAGTCTTCATGGAATTATTGCCACCATCACCTTCATCATGACGTTGTCCTACATCCTAATAAATACTATTGAACCCGTTGGTACGTAGTGAGTCACAATTTTAAAAAGTATACATGATGTAAATTTACGATAGCTTTTAAATTCGAGGTCAAATTATTACAAGATTATTGCTATCAATTGAAATGTGAACTTCAAGATACTGAACGTTTCCTAGTAGACTAAGTCTAACTTTAGTTAAACTGAGAGCATGCTCGTGAAATGTATCTATCTATTTACACCATAATCCTAAACAAATAATAATAAATAAAACATGTAAAAAAATATAATTCAAAAATACGGATGTAATTACTGACTCCGATGTTCAAACTATGCTCAACAAGTTGCAAGAATAGGTCGTAAACGAAACATCTACAACCTTGTTAACACTATTAACCTGTAAATATTGTATGTAGATTGCTGAAAAATTGTGTTTCTTAATCAGGAAATCCATAGTTCGGAAAGTATCAAATCCATTAAAAGATCAAATGCCTGCTAATCATGCTCCTTTTTTAAAATCTTTCAAATTACTGATTTATGTACATCTATTAGATTCCGAAACTTCACCAGAATCCTTAAGAGTTTCATCGTCGGCTCTGCTAGTTGCTAAGGAGGTCTTAAGCTAAACTTCTGCCGTCATAAGCTTAAATCAGGGTTGCAAGCGTATTTAGACACTGTATACTCAAGCTGTTGAATTTCCAAGAATTTGTTTGTGATCATTCTCCACATCCTTTCCTCAAAATTTTCTTCTTTCACAACTTTCAACGTTTCCATTTTGTACAATAGAATACTTGATATCAGATTAAAAGAATGCAGACAAGTGCGCAACGCGGTACACACATATGGTTGCAAATTATCTTCGAGCATACTGTATGAAAATAAGACACATGCAAAGATAATAAATATAGCGAGGATAAAGTCAAGAAAACGGTGTAATTTAAATTGAAAACGACGGACCTTGCAAGATGTCTGTTACAAGTCCTGATAGGTTCTTAAAAATGATCATGATGTGAAAAAAAAAGCTCAGCGAGGGGAGGGGCAATGTATGTATGTATATGCATTATATCTCACAATGCAAGTTGTTAAAGATATGAAATCACAAAATAATTTAGACCTCAACCCACAAGATTACGAAATGATCCAAACAGCAACAATATAAACACTCTATTTTAAACAAATACCATCTCTAAAAAAGGAGCATAAACAATTTGAACTATACATATTTTGTTAATTGATATATCTTTCGAACAACAGCAAGCTTTATAGTGTTTCGCTGAATATCTAACCTGTCCTTATAACAAGCACTATAAAAGCTTACCAGCTGTAATTTGTAAATTCCGTACGACGTGGATGCGATATCGAAGGTTTATCATCATATGCATTAAGACGTCACATTTGCAATATCGGTTATTAGCGGAAAGAGATTAAGGAAATGTATTAACTAAATATGCTTGATCATAGATTAATCATACAAAGAATACATTTTCGATTTAGAAGACGCTTTTAAAACATTATGGTGTATTATTTTTAGTTAATTAGTTAGTGATAGATTTATCATCATTGAATATCTATATCCAAATATAACTGTTACTGTAGATATAGTGATAATGGAAAGGTGTTTGATTGGCATTGTTATTGGTATCGTGAACAAAAAGTCCAAGGAACCTTCCACGTAATGTTTAGAGATAGGGCGTTATCATTTGAGCTGAAATGTCTGGGAAGTTACTTAGATATTTATCGGTAAAGGTGCCAAAACGATGTATTTAGTTTTTCCTAATTAGTGGCTATTCATATCACACTAACATCTGAAATAGTGTATGACTATCTAGACAATCAATCAATGCTTCTTTTGTAACTGAAACATGTCATAGTACGTGTATAACCTAAAGAATTATTGTCAATCCATGAGAGCTTCGTCGTATTAGGACGATTGCCATGGCAATTCAATTAAGCATTTTAACTCTTTACAAATATAATGGATATCCCTGTCATTCGATTGTAACACTCCCAAACCTACTTCAATGGTGCATTCGAAATCGTGACATCATTTAAAGCAGACGCGCTGTTATATTTACCTGATGATCAATAATAACGCATTATCTAGTGTTCTGATCATCCTTGTCGCATGTATTCTAGAAATATCAGTGTGGCACTTATAGCCTTCAAAGTAGTCAAGTCGTGCCTACTTTCGTCTCAAAATACGGTTAAAAATAGTACCGTCAAACAACTAAAATCGCACACAAATTATTCCAGACTTAACATCCAGATTATTCTGTATATTAGATAAACAGTTCACATCCAACGTAGTCTATAGATAAAATTTATGTGACAAAAAAATAATGGTCCTCGATGGCAATCGGTCCCTCCTTCCAACGGAACAGAACAAACAGATGTACTTAGATCGTGAATCGATACCAAGCAGGATGAGGATAATTTATATGGCTATGTCATGCGATGTTTACGTGCGAAATATACGTCACTAGTACACTATGAGTGTTTTATAAATATTCATCTACTTTTTCTTTTGTTTTCTCTCGTTTGGCAATTTATAGCTCATCATTTTTTGTGTTTATTGTAAATAGGACTTCCATTTCATCTATTTTAATTAATAGGCAAATTTATTGCTGATTCTATAATAAGATAATAGATTTGGCGTACCAATGTTTTCTACAGCATAAGACGCACATTTAAAATTTCCAGAACAAAACCTTTACGAGAACATAAATCATGTCGAATTATCGATATCAGTGTCTATGTAATGACGATATATCATAGTTGATTACTATACATTCCTGGACGTATTGTCGGTGACCAACAAACATTCATGGACTTGTTGACAATTACTACTATTATTGTTATTAATGCTTAATGGCTCATCAACACAGGATAGGTCCTTATGGCCAACAAATGGTCGATAACAACAAATGCAAAATAAAAATATCAAACACAAGTAAATGACAAACATCAATTTGAATATTGAAAGTGGCTATGATGACTCAAATTTAATTTAACAAAATTGAAGAGACAGTTATGTTTTCGATAAGACATGTAATGTTATTATAAAAAAATCGATACAATCAAGTAACAAGTGCGTTACTGTAAATGGTTTCTGACACGCTGTGCATTGAGGCTGAACTTCACGTTTATCAACAAACATTCATCGACTTATTGTCAATTACCAATTTATATTCTTAGATTAGTTTTCAATTATCAACATACAATTCTGGACTTGTTGTCAATGATTAACATACATTGCTAGACTTGACAATGACAGGTATTTTCTTTCATAGTCTGGTTCTAAATTACCAACATACATACATGGACTGGTTGCCAATGACCAACATACATTCTTAGACTTGCTGACATTGACCAACATACTTTCCTAGACTTGTTATAAATCATCATCATTCATTCGTAGACTTGTTGACAATGACCATTAGTCTTTCCTATTATTCTTTACAAAGACTAATATCCTTTCTTTGACTTTTTGACAATGACTAACATACAATTCTGGACTTTTTGTCAATGACTAACATACATTCCTCAACTTGACAGTGACCATATATTCCTAGACTAGTTCTCAATGACCAATATAGACTTGACTTGTTGTCAATAACTAACATACATTCCTAGAATTATAAACAATGACCAACATATATCCATTGACTTGTTGTTAGTGACCAATGCACGATCATTTCTAAACTGGCTTTCAACGACCAACATACAATTCTGGACTTTTTGTCAATGACTTTCATACATTTCCAGACTTGACAATGTCCGGTATATATATTCCTTGGCTGCTTTTCCATGACCAACATATACTTTTTGATTTGTTGACAAATACCAACAAACAAGACTCGACTTGTTGTCAATCACCAACATACATTCTAGGACTTGTTTTCAAAGACCAACATATCATCCCAGACTTGTTGACAATGTCCAAAACATAATTCTGAACTTGTTGTCATGGAAGTGAAATTACCCAACAAGGACATAAATGCTATAAACATCAAAAGTCCGTCAAAGCTAACATATCATCCCAGACTTGTTGACAATGACCAAAACATAATTCTGGACTTGTTGTCACGGAAGTGAAATTGCCCAACAAGGACATAAATGCTATTAACATCAAAAGTCCGTCAAAGCTAACATATCATCCCAGACTTGTTGACAATGACCAAAACATAATTCTGGACTTGTTGTAATGGAAGTGAAATAACCCAACAAGGACATAAATGCTATTACCATCAAAAGTCCGTCAAAGCTAACATATTCCAGATAAAATAGTATCCAATTAATTTCTCAATTATTCTAAACCAATTGCTTTCCCAAAATTTTCAACTACAAGACTATACTTCTTTGGTCCGGCTGGATATGAAGTAACTGGCGATCTAATTATAATACATACTGCAAAGCTACGGGAGCTCTTCGTGCAGAGTTCTAAGTATTCAATACAAACAAAGCTGGTCCCTATAGTAATCGCTGCATTTGGTTATCCGAATAAACACAATAGTTGTGGAAGCTTGATTAGCTTGGATCGTATGAGGACGGGTGCCTAGGGAGACACCACCTGCATTAGAAAGAAGATAGGAAGCAAAATCGTTTCCCAAGTTTTGCAATGGGGCCAGCAGATCTAGTTTTGGCCCTCCGAAGAAGACACAGAAGAAAATCCCGATTCTGCAGGGAGCCTAGATAAGTCGCCTTTCACCATACACATGCAGTGGAATACAGCAGGTCTATTCTTGATTTCTTAAAATCCCCTCAGTAAAAGACAATGAAGAAACCACCCTGACTGGATAGATTAAGTTACTATGAAAGCTACTCTGGGTTCGTCTTTTACTTGGCGTATTCTTCTACAAACTTCATAAGTATCTTGACTTTTACATTTCTGTTCATGATAGGATACTTTAGTGTATTGCACTGTATATTGTTTGCATGCAGCTGAAAAGCTTGGAAGGGATGGGTTTAGAATAACTTACGAAGGATTTAGGTATTTTTGCATCTGAAGTACGGTGTTATATGCAGTTTGGTTTGGTTTTATTTTGTTTAACGTCCTATTAACAGCTACGGTCATTTAAGGACGTCCTCCCTTGTGTTCAAGATGCATGCGTGTAGTGTATGCGTGTGTATTTTGGGAGGCTCCGATATGTTAGTGTTTGTCTCCTTGTGATAGTGCGGGACTGATGCCGACTGTATAGTGCTACCTCACTGAAAAATACTGCCGAAGACACCCAGCAGGACGCCCCACCAGGTCACATTATACTGACAACAGGCGAACCAGTCGTCCTACTCCTAATTTGCTGAGCGTTAAGCAGGAGTGAAAACTACCATGTTTAAAGACTTTGGTATGTCTCGGCCAGGGGACGGAACCCAAAGCCTTCCTCACAGGGGTGAACGCTCAACAAATGGCCAAAAGTGAGGCATTGTCAATGGAGACATTAGGAAGAAGAAAGTTATTTAGAAAGAAGAGAAACGATAAGGTCCCAAATTTAGTCGCCTCTTATGATCATGCAATTGGGGGGAGCAGGTACAATTCTTACGCCCTACCTGGTATATGTAGAATAGTACAGGTATTAATGACAAATATTGCCTTGTTGACTAATTTGACTTTTACAAATTTACGGATTTAACGGTCAGTTTTGATTATTCGCTCGAACAGGCTTAAAGAGTCGAATTGTACATCATCATTAGTAACTTTATGATGTATGTAAGCTAGTTTCAAAACATCATCTAGAACGGTTTTGGAAGAATTCTCTGGCTGTGTTCGTTTTACAGGGGAAATAATTTTGCAGTACTTAATACATACACATTCATTATTCTTTACGGTCGGTTAATATCTTGTTTGTCGGGGTAAGATATTGATAGCTTTAATTTCCCAATCCTGCATCATTTATGACTAAAGTAGATTGCTTTGCAAATGCCAATCTGTGTATCGTCTTTTTTACGAGTTGATAAAATATCCTGCACTAAATAGGTCCAAAAATAATGTGTAGGACCCAATAAATTGTAAAGCTGTACTAATATTTGTTTATATATCACATTATATGTAGACATTTGATAGGTAGATATATGGGAATCGTGATGACAAACTCAGAGGTTAGGAAATCAAGTGATGACAAAAACGCGCTTATGGAAATCAGGTAATGACAAATGAAATATTGCTATGATAACAAACGTTTATATTGAAATGATGTAACTACAAAGGCATCGCAATGAAAATTATGTAAAAAAAAGGCGTAAATATTGAAACCATGTGACGACAAAGACAGTGATATGGAAATCAATTGACAACAAAAATGGTTGGTTGGTTGGTTGACGAATTTTTCGCCTACATGATTCCACCCATGCGGGTTGCATCTCACTGATGGAAGTCGGTGTTCTCAGTTTCAGTAAATAGTGGTTTCTCTATCAAAAGCATACGTCATTTTAGGACGTGTCTCAAAGCGTGTTATAAACATATGTATGGGCAATTACCTCCTTGCGATAGTGCTACCCGAATGAAATACCATGCCGAAGGCACCCCACCCAAAGGTAATAGCCTTGTCTGTCAATACTACCACAATACAGACCCGTACACGCTCGATGTTCCAACTTGGACGCAAACGGTACGGAAGTGCTACGCAAATGGTACGGAAATGGTACGCTAGTGCTACGCAAACGGTACGGAAATGGTACGCAAGTGCTACCTAAACGGTACGGAAATGGTACGCAGTTACTATGCAAACGGTACTGAAGTGTTACGCAAACGGTACGGAAGTGTTACGGATGACGCTTACAAACGGTGATTCGATTGTGGTGACAAGAACGGGTTTATATAAAAAGCGGAAGCATATAAAATATCTAAAACGAAACTAATATACCCATAATGCATAGGAAGAAACTTCAGTAAACTGTAGGCTACGAGGAGAGTAGAGTAGAGCAAAGTAAAAGGGTGTCGGTAGGGGGTAGGGGTTTATTTAATAGATACGTACATTTATCACTAATTTATTACATTTTTCCCTTGGNGGGGGGGGGGGGGGGGGGGTACATGTATATCTATGTGAGTATGCTCATAATTTCTTGTCTCTAGTTCCACACGAAAACGTTATGAAGATGATGACATTTTCCTGAAATTTCAAGTTAAGGAGTCTCCATAATTAATTATTTTTTCGTGAAACTGGTGATGGGGAATGGTACCGCACACAAAATTACGTGACAATGTTTGCTTTAAAGTATACGTCTCTGATCGTTGTCAGATTTGTTATAGACAACGCCACAATAGATGAGTGGCAAAACTACATAACATTTTGTTTGTCTGCTCAATACATGTAAGTGCAAGTGCTACAATATTTCATATTTTGTCATACACGTACGTAGCCTCATCGCCTGGTTCAAGTTCAAGTTCTTTATTACTTTGAGTCGTTCGACTCACCTTTGTGATATTAACTGTGCAAAATACAAAATAACATTACACAACATTACACACACTCACAACACAAGTACAAGTGCAACTATATCTATTTATAATAATTAGGTTCTTCTCGAATTTGCAAATTTTATATATTTTCCCAAGTTCGTTATTTCTTTTGTTTTTTTCACACTCAATAATCCTTTCAATTTAAACATGCTTGGCTTTTTAAGATAATAAGTTTTCAAAACAATTGCTCGCAAATCAGAATGACATGATTTTCAACATCATCTTATTTACAAACATTACACACTCGACGATTCAATGTTTTGATATCGCCCTTTTTTAATTCTAAGTTATGAGGAGATATTATTTTTTATTTATTTCATAAATTCTTTTTGTATGGGTTTACGCAGGTAGTTTTATAGATCAAAATGATCGTAAATATATCTTAAAAAAAATGCTTTAGAGGTTATTCTTTTTTTTTAACCGCACATTCTTCTCTAAAAAAATCAATTAACCTTTCTTTAATTAATTAATAAATCTTGTTGTCGTTAATATAATATTCCCAAATATACCCTAGGCCAGGTTAATCCCAGCCGCTGATATATACTGTCCACTGTGTAACTTGCTAAAGGCGCTAAGTAGTACTAATTGGTCAGCTGTAAAAGGTCAATTATCTTTTTGACATGGTTCATGTAAGTTCATACTGTAGGAACACTAGCCCGGAACCGCTTGACTGATTTTTGACACCTTTATAACTACCACACATCGTTAACACACTTACTATAGACAGAGACGTATTGTATTCTGCAAAAAGGAAGCACACTATATTTCTCAGGAACTCAGTCACATGATGGCAATAAAGTTATCTTCATAATGATTTTTTTAATGATAACCGAAAAATATCAGCTTTTTTAATAATCTGATATGAAAAGATTGTTACGTATTAAGGTAAGTTATGGCAAGCCAACTTAACATTTATTCAAGGAGCAATGTCGATCCTGTATTTCAAAAAAACCATATAAGATATCTTATATAGCATATGAGATATCTTATATACTATATAAGATATCTTATATCGTATATAAGATATCTCATATAGTATATGAGATATCTTATATAGTATATGAGATATCTTATATAGAAATTTAACGAGATGCTATATAGGATATCTTATATGATATATAAGATATCTTATATCGTATATAAGATATCTTATATAATTTATAAGATATCTCATATAGCTTTATAAGATATCTTATATAATTAAAGTCTCGTTACTAAATAAGATATCTTATATAGGAACGAGATTTTAACAAAATGTCGAAAATGAAGTCTCCCCGTCCGGAATATCTCGAGGATCTACGTAGGGACAGTAGGCTTGTTGTAACAACACGTGTTCCTGTCGCCGCCATTATGTCTGAGCCCACTTCAAGAGTGCGGGAAATGGCAGCCTCTGCTTTGGCCACTATAAGAGAGACAAGGCGAGCTAGGCCTAGGGAAAATACAGCAGATTCCATCTATGAAAGGACAGTGGAGATGTTCTCGTCGTCAGGTTTGAATGTGCTCCGAATGATTCTCGAGGGAGAAATTAGTTTCTGGTTTTTAATGCCACGAAACCTCATTCTATATCAGATATCTTATATAGCAACGAGATTTCAATTATATAAGATATCTCTTATATAATATATGAGATATCTTATATATTATATGATATATCTTATATAGAAAATTAAATGAAATATCTGATATGCGATATAAGATATCTTATATAGTATATATGATATCTTATATACTTATATAAGATATCTCATTCAATTTCTATATGAGATATCTCATATAGTTTATAAAATATCTTATATATTATATAAGATATCTAATATAGTATATAAGATATCTTATATCGTATATAAGATATCTTATATCGTATATTAGATATTTTATTTCGCATATAAGATATCTTATATCGTATATAAGATATTTCATATAGAAATTAAATGAGATATCTTATATTAGTATATAAGATATCATATATACTATATAAGATATCTTATATCGCATATAAGATATCTCATTTAATTTTCTATATAAGATATCTGATATAATATATAAGATATCTGATATAATTGAAATCTCGTTGCTATATAAGATATCTGATATAGAATGAGATTTCGTGGCATTAAAAACCAGAAACTAATTTCTCCCTCGAGAATCATTCGGAGCACATTCAAACGTGACGACGAGAACAGCTCCACTGTCCTTTCATAGACGGAATCTGCTGTATTTCCCTAGGCCTAGCTCGCCTTGTCTCTCTTATAGTGGCCAAAGTAGAGGCTGCCATTTCCCGCACTCTTGAAGTGGGCTCAGACATAATGGCGGCGACAGGAACACGTGTTGTTACAACAAGCCTACTGTCCCTACGTAGATCCTCGAGATATTCCGGACGGGGAGACTTCATTTTCGACATTTTATTAAAATCTCGTTCCTATATAAGATATCTTATTTAGTAACGAGACTTTAATTATATAAGATATCTCATATAGCTATATGAAATATCTTATATATTATATAAGATATCTTATATAGAAAATTAAATGAGATATCTTAAATACGATATTAGATATCTTATATATCATATAAGATATCTTATATAGCATCTCATTTAATTTCTATATAAGATATCTCATATAGTATATAAGATATCTTATATATTATATAAGATATCTCTTAAACTATATAAGATATCTCATATACTTTATGAGATATCTTATATATGATATAAGATATCTTATATAGTATATAAGATATCTCATATGCTATATAAGATATCTTATATTTTTTTTGAAATACAGGATCGACATTGCTCCTTGAATAAATGTTAAGTTGGGTTGCCATAGTAAGTATTCAACCTTCCTCGCTTATAGCAGAACTCATGATATATTATTTTAAAAAAAAAGATTAGTTTCAAAACAAATCATCTACGTGAGAAGTTAAACATCCTAATAAGGGACATATTTTTTTATTATTAAATTAGAAATTCCAAGTAAAATATTAGTTTACCTTGGTTAAGTCACTGTTGTAAAATGAAATTGTGCCTGGGGATGTCATTTCCTGATCGAGGGACACCCAAAGTATCTTACCTGTAGGTTTTTACCTTGAACTGATTTACCTGTATACAGCTGTACGTGATGGTAGACAATGAGCTGGATTAATTGACATGGACTTAATTGCCTTAAAATCACAAAATGTGACCTTGATCAGGTACAGGACATCAGCATCCAATGTGAGCACTGGTGAATGGTCAATGCATTATCACTGCCTTTATTCTCATGTATATAGATATCATATTGAAAGAAAAGTATCTGTCAGCGGGTGGTCATGTAACCCTAAAAACCTTTATTACGCCCATTAAAGTTGTGTATACCTTCAACAAGGAACAGGTCATTACCACATGGCCAGCAGTATGCCTGTTATTTAAATTACCACTAAGGCCTAGCTGCTGGTGTGGGGAACACAGGTAGCAGAGTACAGTAGCGTACGGTGGCCATGGGTGATATTTTTATACAATGAATAACCCCTGTAATATAACATGTATCAAAATTTTAAAAAAAAATCAGCACTAAAATTAGCATATACATGATGAAGTGGACTATGTGGGCTTCATAATTTAAAAAAAAGAAAAGTCGAATTTGGTTTGAGACTACAATTTTGGGCATTTACGAATCTGTGTCTACACAACAAAAGCTAGCTTTTCATGTAGTCTATTTTTGTACTCAGCACATGTGTAAATATTGTGAAAAATCCACCGGAATGACCTATGCTAAAACGTGAGTATTTCTGTTACCGAGTAGGCGATATTTAATTTCAGACAGGTTTTAAGAAAAACAATTCTACTTGCGGGGGTCAAATTCTGGGTTAAAAATCATGATTTTTTGCATATTTTGGTGTTTTTTGATGTGGTAACCATGGTTTTCAGAAGTCCCAAATCTGGGGAAATCACTTTTTGAAAAAAAAAATGTTCTTCTAAAAAACACCTATTAAAAATGTAGTTTATAAATATATATATATATGTAGGTGTGTTGTGCAGGATGAATCCGCTATCCATGTTTATCCGAGACATGCCCTTTATTTTTAGGGTCAAGCCATTTCTACTGTACTCTGCCACCTTATACACACAGACATTGATTTTTTCTGAAAAAAAGCCTTTTTATGCTTTATTCAGCTTCACTTTCATTCATTATTGCTTAAAACTACTCAAAACGTTTAAAAAGTTACATATAAAGGTCAATATATAGGTCACTAGCCTATTACCTGTGAATGTATAAAGAGGGGTTAACTCGCCCTTTTCACAGGCACTTCACACTTCATCACATATGTGTCAATTGTGTAATTGGTAAAGTTGATACCAAACAACAAATAATTAACAGGCTATCTCCTGATGCATTCAGACCAGATTTCAGTCTGTTTCACTTAGTTCAGCACCCGGTATCCATGGTAACTAACACATAAAGTTGTATTTATTGAAAATGGGTAAAATATCTGTTTTCATTCTAATTACACTATTTTATATGTTTTTTTCCACTTGATTCAGCTTACAGATTAAATTAACAAAGTCAATAATGTCAATAAATTTTATTTCCATAATTACAGCTGAAGAAAACTTTTTTTTCTAGTGAAATATGTAAAATGACCAATGTCTGGGGTCACTGTCAATTCTAGGCGAGGAAAGTAAACAACGGTTGCTATGGTGTCATTTGTCTGATGTTTCAGAATATCTGACAGTTTTGTGCTGTTCATCGGTTACGGGAAGTGTGTCTGTTTCTAGTTTGTTGTTGTGATGGGTTTCCTGGTATTCATTTTGATATCAGTGAGCCTTGATGATGTCACATATGCCCATTGATGACGTCATAGTTATGATGACATCACAGTAACTATGACGTCATCACACAAGACAGAAACATCCTTGTATCACTGTTCTGTTTTGTTTTTCACATGCACATGATCTTAAAGCATCATATTTTACCCCAAAAAAAAAATTATTCCTGAAAACTACAAAGTTATTCAAGTTTTAATTTTTCAGATTACCTCCCTTTGTTGGTAGTTTGAGAGCAGAATTGGTAAAAAATCACCTAGCAGGAGAATTCATATTACTCGGTCACTTTTAAAGTGAGAAAGGAAACGGATACATCTTTTTGTTCATTGTGTCATTTTCCAGACATTTAAAAGGTTTTGATTGAATTTTTGGGGAAAAAAAGGGATGTATAAGGTAGCAGAGTACAGTAGCGTACGGTGGCCATGGGTGATATTTTTATACAATGAATAACCCCTGTAATATAACATGTATCAAAATTTAAAAAAAAAATCAGCACTAAAATTGGCATATACATGATGAAGTGGACTATGTGGGCTTCATAATTTAAAAAAAAGAAAAGTCGAATTTGGTTTGAGACTACAATTTTGGGCATTTACGAATCTGTGTCTACACAACAAAAGCTAGCTTTTCATGTAGTCTATTTTTGTACTCAGCACATGTGTAAATATTGTGAAAAATCCACCGGAATGACCTATGCTAAAACGTGAGTATTTCTGTTACCGAGTAGGCGATATTTAATTTCAGACAGGTTTTAAGAAAAACAATTCTACTTGCGGGGGTCAAATTCTGGGTTAAAAATCATGATTTTTTGCATATTTTGGTGTTTTTTGATGTGGTAACCATGGTTTTCAGAAGTCCCAAATCTGGGGAAATCGCTTTTTGAAAAAAAAATGTTCTTCTAAAAAACACCTATTAAACATGTAGTTTATAAATATATATATATATGTAGGTGTGTTGTGCAGGATGAATCCGCTATCCATGTTTATCCGAGACATGCCCTTTATTTTTAGGGTCAAGCCATTTCTACTGTACTCTGCCACCACTGTGTAGGCCAATAGGAGGAGGGCTGTAACGTCCATGTATGTGTAAACCGTCATTTTTTTTGTCTTCAGACTATTATGATAGTTGGAATAATTTTCAAGTTAAGCGGTTTATAATGATTTTTTTTTACGGAAACGCTACGCAAGTGCTACGGAAATGCTACGGTAATGGTACGGAAGTACTACGGAAATGCTACGCAACGGTACGGAAATGCTACGCAAACGAAACGCTGAAAGTGGAACAGCGAACGTATACAGGTCTGTATAAGTAAATTGACCCCGTTCTCGAACACATGTGATTTTATCATAACCACTCATAATATGACGCTGGGAGCAGTCGAAATACAGGAAAATATTTGTTCTTTATGATGTTGTATGATTTGACATATATCAGGCAGTATAATGTTTGGTAGACTCCATAAAACATCGTAAAATGGTCGAATTTCAGGAGGTTGGACACTGGGCTGTCCCTGGGATGACAGTCTAAATCCCTAGTGGGTAGCATAAAACACACGAGATGTACGCAAATCAATGTTAGTACAGTGTTTTTACGATAGGAAACAATTTTTTTGTACTTGTATGATATGCCCTTACATCCGAGTCCAGCTTGAAAGCTGGTCACGCTGATCACGCTGACGATCAGAAATCTGAACAGAGACTGCCTTTTTCTTTCAACTTTTGTTACCTCTAAGCTGATTAGCTTCTAAATTAAACGGATCAATCATCGCCGAGGTCGAAATAAGAGAAAATGGCAGTCTGTTCAGTTTCTTTATCGTCAGCCTGACCAGCTGGCAAACTGGACTCTGGTGTCCGATATGACAATGGAAGGTCATTAAAAACATAGAATCAATGTACTGACATTGAATAGCGAACATGCCGTGTGTTTTGCGATTCCCACTAGGGATTTAGCATTTCATTTCGACCAACTAAATTCCGACCATTTTACGATGTTTAATGAAGTATAACAAAAACTACTGCATGATATATGTCAAATCATACATCAAATTAAATAAAAAAAAAAAAAATCTGTCGAACTAGACTGCTCCCGGCGTCATATAATCTACGGTTATGACAAAATCGTATGTTTTCTAGAACAGGGTCGTTTTACTAGGGGGACATAGTTACCAATCTTGATTATTAGCTCACCTGCCCGAAGGGCAAGAGAGCTTATGCCGTGGCACGGCGTCCGTCGTCCGGCGTCAACATTTTACTTTAAACAACTTCTTCTCAATAACCAAAAGGCATAGGGTGATGAAATTTGGCCATAAGCAAACTGGGATAAAGGGCTACCAAGTTTGTTCAAATATTGACCTTGACCGACTTACAAGATCACAAGGGTCAAATGTGTTAAAATCTTCAAACGACTTCTTCTCAATAACCAAAAGGTCCAGGGTACTGAAATTTGACCAGTATCATGCTCAGATGAAGGGCTACCAAATTTGTTCAAACAAATCACCTTCATCCAGTTTTCAAATCACAGGGGCAAACATATTAAAATCCTTTAAACAACTTCTTTTCAATAATCAAAAGTCATAGGATGATGATATTTTGTCAGTAGCATGTTGGGATGAAGGGTTACCAAGTTTGTTCAAACAAATTACCTTCACCAATTTTTAAGGTCACAGGGGTCAAATATGTTTAAAACCTTTAAACAACTTCTTCTCAATAACCAAAAGGCCTAGGGTTATGATATTTTGCCAGTTAGATGCTGGGAGGAAGGGCTACTAAGTTTGTTCAAATGAATGACCTTCGCTCATATTCAAGTTCACAGGTATCAAATTTGTTTAAATCTTTAAATGACTTGTTCTGAGTATTTAAGTACTTTTAGTATGTCAAGGCTGGGGACAAAACACATTGCCTTCCTCACCTGGACGAACGTCCAATAGCACAGCCGGTATTTGGTATGGTAGTTATTCTTTCCTGCTTAAGGTTCAGCATTTAGAGTAACAGCAATAACGGGTTACCGGTTTTCAATATAATGCGAATGGGCGGTATGCTGTGCTTGTTGCCGTCGTTATGGTATTCCAGTGAGATAGCACTGTAAAGTCGGCATCAGATCTGCTCTATCACAAGAAGACAATTACACCATAATGTCCTCCCTCCAGCACAAATATACACACGCACGCATGCATTACCGACACGAGGCACGTCCTTCAATGATCTAAGCTGTTGAAAGGATGCTCAACAATATACAACCATTCAAAGCTTTATCCGTAACAGGAGGTGTATTCTTTAATTCGATTCCCGACCTTTAGGGAGGGAGGTGATGGAATGCGATGACAAAAAAGGGGGACAAACGACAGGGTAATGAGTATCAACTGATGACAAAGATTGGTAAGGAAATCATGCGATAACAAAAACAGTTTTTTGTTGATTTTCGTTTTGCACACAGTTTAATGTCCTATCAACAGCTGAGGTCATTTAAGGAGGTGCCTCCATGTGATGGTGAATTCCCCTCTTGTAATTGCCCGTACCGGAAAGGTTGTTATCTTTTTGGAACTCTTATGCGTGATTTGTACACTCACTGCCAACCTCCGGGGGCTATTGTGTTTAAGGAATATTGTCCACAAATTTTGTTCCTGGCTGATAACTTTGGTATTTATTGACCGATGTACATGAAACTTGATCAAGATGTTCAGTTCACAAAAATACACATTGAGGTAAAAAGTCAAGGTCAAAGTCATTAGGTTCAAAGGCCAAGGTCAATTTTTGCATCTTTTCACTGATAAACATTTTGTTATGACATGATGAGTTGATCAGAATTAAACAAGGAGTCAACCTGACAAAATATCAAGGTCAAAGGTAAAGGTTACATTTTGTATCTTTTCACTGATAATTTTGGTAAGACACTTTGAAGCAATGTTGATCAGAATTAAACAAGGAGTCAACTGACCAAATATCAAGGTCATCGGGTCAGGGGTCAAGTTCAAATGTTGTAGCTTTTCACTAATGAGCATTTTATGACATTATGAAGCAAAGTTGTTCAGAATTAAACAAAGAGACACTGAGGTCAAAGGTTCAGGTCATTAGATTCAAAGGTCAAGGTCAAATTTTGCATCTTTTCACTGATGAACATTATGACATGCTGAAGCAAAATTGATCAGAATTAAACAAGGAGTCAACCTGACCAAATGTCAAGGTCATTGGGTCATAGGTCAAGTATACAAGGAGTCAATTAACCAAAGGTCAAGGTCACTGGGTCAAAGGTCAATGTCAAATTTTGTATCTTTTCCCTGATGAACATTTTGTTGTGACATTATGAAGCAAAGTTGGTCCGAATTTAAAAAGGAGTCAACTGACTTAAGGTCAATGTCATTTTATGTTATTATGTAGCAAACTTGTTCAGAACTTAACACAGAGTCAACTGACTTTAAGTCCAGGTTACGGGGTCCAAAGGGTCAAGTTTTGTATTTTTCACTGATGAACATTTTGTTAGCTGTGACACTGTGAAATTATCCAGGTCATTGTTGCACGCTTCGCTGTCTCCATTGTTCTCCAATTTTACGTTTTAAATTTACTTCCCGCGGCAAGATAGCCCCCGGATGTAAAATTACACAAAAGAGTTCAATAGATTAAGGGGAGATAATAACCTTTTCGGAACTGGCAATAGCCTGAATCTGATGCCGACTGTACAGTGATATCTATATTTAATGACATGCTTAAGGCACCCGTGCAGGTTCGTGGAAAGTATAGGCCTGCTGTATTCCACTGCATGACCGTAAGAGGCGACTAATGTGACTCCCCCTATGGAATCGGGGTAGTTTCTTCCTAGTCTTCTACAACTTTATTTGGGGTAATTTGAAGAAATCAAGAAAATAACTGCTGTATCCCACTGCATTTGTATCGTAAAAGGCGAATAATTTAGGCCTCCCTGCAGTATTGGGGTTTTCTTGTGTCTTCTTCGAAGGGGACATGGAAGGGATCAACACTCCCATTGCAACACTTAGACATTAAACCCCAAAGAAACAAACAAAACGAAGGCAGTCAGCATACTATTTCAGCTAGATACATTATACTGACGACTGAACGTTAACCATAAAAGAAGTACCATTTTTACGACTATGGTGCAGCAGACTGGTCGTTTTCGTGTCCCCATGTAGAGGGCACAAAAGCAAATCCCCATTTCTGCAGGGTGTTCCCTCATAACTTGCCTCTTACAATACGTGCACTGGGTAACAGCAGGTGTATTTTTGTTTCGATCCCAAACCTGCAGGGGTGTTTGTGTTGATATGCAAATGATAATCGTTTATAAAAAGTCCAGGGAATTGATAGTGACCCCCTATGTAGTATTGACCTACTTTCACGTCTTTTGCGGAAATACGTTAAGCGAAGACTTTTTGAGTTTTATATTGTTATACTAACGTTGTTTCTTGTATTGATCTAGTGACATATATTGTAGTTTTAAAATCATTTGTTAATAACAAAAGCAGGTTTTGATATCATGCGACATGTTGCAATCATATACATTCATCACCTTCGACTTCTTTTCGTCTTTTAGGGCGTAATAATTGTACCTGCTGCCCCTATTGCATGATCGTAAGAGGCGACTAAAATTGGATGTTATATTTTCTCTTCTTTCTATCCAGAGATTGACACAATTTATAACGATTCGGATCAGCTTCCTGTTCGAAAGAATTAAGGAGATTAAGACTTTTTGTCTTCTTCTTTAATCAATAACATACAGTTATAAATGGGTTTGAGGGAAATAGCAAATGTATGGTCCCCCGAGGGAAAACACTATTTTCAGAGGCGGCAGAGCCGCCGAGGGAAATAGTTTTTCACCAAGGAAGACCATAAATGTGCTTTTCCCCGAATTACCCATTATATAACTGGTTTATTATAACGAAACAAATTAAGGCAATTTAACAAATGAATTAAACCCATTTTTTCAACAAATTCAAAGAGAAAAAAAATACAATTGGAAGTGCTGTATGAATCGTCGTTGATGATATCTTCATTTCGAGCATGCAAGAAGTGTTATTGTAGACCGTATCTAATGATTACCTTTTATGTCTTAGCCGGCATATTTAGTACCATCCACTTTTTGAAGTTCTGCATATAACACACGTTCACCTCCTCTGTGCCTACTCTGCTCTTATCGTCGACGCCTCCGGCATTCCGTTCAGTTAATAAATTTGAAGTAAATTCACTGCAGTCTTGACAACAGCTTTTGTATTTAAGCTAGTTATCGTCCAAAATATGTTGTTATTCCTCATCAGTAAGATGATCAAAAAGGCCTAAATCGTTGGCCATTTTCGCTGTTGTCGTTTGGTTCTGAATTATGACGTCACCTGCGTCACGGAGAAGGCTCCGCCTACAAATAGTCATGAGGGTGTCATGAGTCCTATTTTGGAAAGGGAGTAGCCCACAGATGGAGGTATTTAACTGATTTTAGGGAAATAAGACATTTTATCGTATTGTTTTCATATAGGGAAAACTCGGAAGAGGTGTATTTAATTTCTTTTAATTTTCGTTTTAAATATTATTACATGCTTAACGGTTCATCAACACAGAAAAGGTCATTTAATGCCGAATCAACTTGAAGACAAACCTCAATTTCAATATTGAAAGTTGCTATGGTGACTCATATTTTATTGAAAAGACCAACAGCTTTCAGATAGCCAAACATTGTAGACAAGAGATTTAAGACATGTAACGCTATTATAGAAATGTTCTCGGGACGACTGAAGGTCGACACAATATAATATCAAGTGTTTTAAATGATTCCTGACGCGCTATGCATTCAGGCTGGTCTGCACGTTTCAATAAATAAAAATGGATAATGTTATATGCGTTACCCATCCGGAGACGGGCAATGACAACCTCGTCTCGGCGCCTCTCTATGTAGCTAGAATGCCATTTCACGGATTTCAAGTTTAATAGAATATAATTTATCTTCGCATTGATTCCAATTATACATTTGGTTATATAAGTGGTTTAAAATCAGTAAAATGATGTTTAAAGATTTGCAACGATTAAACATTTGTTTGTTTTGTTTATATTTCAGGTAGGGAACGCCAGACGCAAGCATTTAACAAATTCAGGACAATGTGCCATAAAATGTATAGCATATCAGCATTTCGTACAATAATTGAATTGTATAGCGCTCAGCTTTTGAATGATTTATTGCTTTCTTGTTCAGGCCTATAGTTGTTATGCTTTTCCGACTGCTTTTCATAGTTTTGTCAGTTAAGACTTAATTCTCTCTGCATACCATTGAAGTTCAGTATTGATCATTACATTGCAAATTAGAGTCAACGGTACTAGTATAAATATATTCTTAATAGTACTCATGTTGTTTTAATACTGAATATACAGCAATTCAATTGCAGGGTAAGAAACTTAAACCTCGTCTACAAGAGATCCCAGGGGGATCCTGACACCTACCATTGTACCATCTTCATTGGTTTTATATCAGTTTGATCTTTGATCTTATCTGTTCGAACGAGTCATGCACATTGAGGTTACCTTTGATCTAAACTTCATGCTGCTGTGTATAAACTACCACCTTCAGAGTCCCTGCAGGTAGGGCGTAAGAATTGTACCTGCTGCCCCCAATTGCATGATCGTAAGAGGCGACTAAATTTGGGACCTTATCTCTTCTCTCCTTTCTAAATAACTTTCTTCTTCCTAATGTCTCCCTTGACAATGCCTCACTTTTGGCCATTTGTTGAGCGTTCGCCCTTGTGAGGAAGGCTTTGGGTTCTGTCCCCTGGCCGAGACATACCAAAGTCTTTAAAAATGGTAGTTTCTACTCCTGCTTAACGCTCAGCAAATTAGGAGTGGGACGACTGGTTCGCCCGTTGTCAGTATAATGTGACCGGGTGAGGCGTTCTGCTGGGTGTCTTCGGCAGTATGTTTCAGTGAGGTAGCACTATAAAGTCGGCATCAGTTCCGCGCTATCACAAGGAGACAAACACGAACATATCGCAGCCTCCCAAAATACACACACTTACACTACACGCATGCATTTTGCACACAGGGGAGGCCGTCCTTAAATGACCTTAGCTGTTAATAGGACGTTAAACAAAATCAAACAAACAAACAAACAAACCACCTTCAGTGTGGGTTTGTCATTTCACTTACTTACTAGTACAGAACTGAATGTGAAAGAAGGAGAACCGATCATTGCAATATGAGAAAGATCTGTTAGTTTTTTTCTGCAACCATCATTTTATGATCATTCTCAAACTAAAACGAGCACAACTAAGGACCAAGAGATACATATCAAATTTGAGAAAGATACCCAAAGCACTTTATGAGAATTAGCAATAACAAACTAAAAAGTAAAAATCAAAGATGGCCACTTGTCGACCATTTTGTTTATTCATCGGTCACTTAAGTAAACATGCACAATTAATGACCAAGGGGAACATACATACAAAATTTAAAATAATCGATCCAGTACTTCCTGAGCGAAAGCAACAGCAAACCTTGAATGTCAAAATCCAAGATGGCCGCCAGTAGAACGTATTGTTAATCCCATCAGTCTAAAAAGGTAACGCACACTAAAAAATTCAAGGGGAACCTCCATATCAAATAACTAGCGATAACAAACATACTGTGAAAATCCAAGATGGCCGCCTGTCGGTCATTTTGTTTATCTAATAAGTCTTAAAAGTAATCATGCATAACTTATGATTAAGGGGGACCTTAATATCAAATTTGAGAACTATCCTTCATGTTCTTCCCGAGAAAAAGCGATAACAAATATCAACTCTTAAAATTTAAGATGACACCAATCGGCGTCTTGGTTTTCTGATCAATTCCAAAATTCGATATGCATATAACTTAGGATCATTGGGAGCGTTGACCTATTGACCTTCTTTGTTTCTCAATCATTTCAACAACTTTATATGCATAACAAGAGACCATGGTAATGTAATTTAAAGACATGTCTCCATGTGTGTTGTGTATGCATGCTTGCGGGTGCATAAAGTTTGAGATAACAAGAATTGTTTAAGGACGGACGGACTAAGGACGAAGGGCGATTTGATTAGCCCACCATCTGATGATCGTGGGCTAAACATGAGACAGCCTTGGTAATATCATATAGCCAGTTAGCCTGAGGACATGTTGAAGTTCAAACATCCCTACATCCCAAACCCTCTTGTATTCTTACACAACCAGCAGTTGCTAACTTGTTTGAAATAAACTAGCGTATGCTTGATTTTAGGAAAACATGTGTATCATGTTTGGTACTCAGGATACTCCATATGGCCTCATGACTAGTCAATGCATATCAGGACAAGTAATTTTACATCTTGCTAAAACTAATTTGTATTTATAACTCATATTTGTTATTATAGATTCAAAGTCGCGAATCAGGTTTAAGGAAAGGACTGAGAAAATGGCAGAAAAGAACGGATGAAAATTCAAAAAAAGGACACTTAAACGGGCAAAGGACCTGTTTTACAAAATAATGTTTTACGCTATCAAATAATATTATATTATTTAAAGTAGGATCTGCTGCAAATTATGAACTCAAATATGTTACAAAAAATTGCATAATATTTTTTTTTATAAAATCTTAAACTCTAAAAATGTTGGTATTTTCATACACCTGTTTGCTACATCAATTGCATTACGGAAGTTAAACACCAATTTCCGGTGCTTGTACACCAAAAATCTTTTAATATTATTTGGTGCATTATGTTGAGATTCGATAGTGAAAATTTCAGAAAATTTGAGAACCGGTAAATTTGTCATATAAATGTCAAATTGTGGCAACGTCTATTTCCAAATAAAATCCAACAACCTTATGATCTATAGTCATGTTTGATAATTTAACAATATGTCGCACCAATTTATTATCGCAACTGATCAAATTTTCATCAATAAGATCTGCTGCTCATGATGAGCCCAATTATAAAGCTAGATGTTACAAAATAAAAAAGTTTTGCAGTCTCACACACATAAAAGTTTAGTATGTTATGTACATTTTTAGTTGTTTCGCATCTTTACGGAAGTGATATACATATTTCCGGTTTTTGTACACCAACATTCTTTGGATATCATTTGGCACATTATGTTGACCGTCAATAGTAGAAATTTCGAAAAAATCGGTATGCGGTAAATGTGTCATCTTAAGGATAATATGTTGTATGGGTAAATGTGTCATCTTAAGGATAATATGTTGTATGACCAATGTCAAAATAAATCGTCAATAACTCCAGGTCAATGCGATTTTGGCTTGTGGTACATATCAGCTGAAGCTGGCACCTGACTATATCACAGAACATCAGACGGATGGGGATGATTATGAGATATGGGTGTACCAACATGCTGATGACCTTCTCCGAGGCCAAATACACTCTCGCCACAGGTCGCAGGCAAAATACAATGTCTGGATAGAGTTTGACCTACACGCATCAGAGGATCCTGTCAAGGCATACTATTGTGGGTGTCCTGCAGGAAAGAGAACATCGGGTATATGTACTCATGTCGCATCAAAATGTATTATCTAGGATGCTATGCACATTTAAANGAAACATTATTCAATAATAGCCGTTGGCTGAGGTCGAAACCTGGATTTATCGACCCGAGAAAAGATATATTAACCGAAGACGCTTTCCGAGGTCAATATATCTTTTCTCGGGTCGATAAATTCAGGTATTAACCGAAGTTAAAGGCTTCAATTCTTTTATTATATTACAAAACAATAATAAAGGTAATCTGAATTTTTTTTTTTTTTTTTAAAAAGCTTCGGAAGTGGGACGGTGCATTGTTTGGAGACACGTCATAATTCTATTTTTAGAAACACTGAGTCCTTCAACAAAAATCATGCACTCCAAGTCAATATCAGTTTTTATCGGTGGACACTTGATGCACTTCTGGCCAATTACTTGTCGGGAATAATATGAAAAAATAATAAGACCTAAGATTGAACTGAGAAAGGAGAAATTCAGGAAAAAAAATGAACGTTCAATTTTGACTACGTGTTGTCAAATTAAAAAACAACAACAGTAAATACAACAATTCATGAATTGGAAACTATAACTCTCCTAAAAAGAAACAATGTGATGGGTTAACATATCTTCAACATATTTTACTGGTACACCAAATGTTCTGACAAATTGCCTAACTTTTGCTGTATTCCCCCCTTTAACTACCTAGTTTAGTTAAACAGTCATACTCTACTATGAACCATATCATCCACCATGATAGTATATTGGAATGATTTTGGGTTAATTATGAAATACTTGCATTAACCTGAAGTTATTGAAGTTTATTTTGACATTGGTCATACACATATTATCCTTAAAATGACACATTTACCGCATACCGATTTTTTCGAAATTTCTACTATCGTCAGTCAACATAATGTGCCAAATAATATCCAAAG
>NW_018403568.1:354362-373216 GCF_002113885.1 Mizuhopecten yessoensis | reverse complement strand
AAAATGTACATAACATACTAAACTTTTATGTGTGTGAGACTGCATAACTTTTCTATTTTGCAACATATAGCTGTATAATTGAGCTCATCATGAGCAGCAGATCTTATTGATGAAAATTTGATCAGTTGCGATAATAAATTGGTGCGACATATTGTTAAATTATCAAACATGACTATAGATCATAAGGTTGTTGGATTTTATTTGGAAATAGACGTTGCCACAATTTGACATTTATATGACAAATTTACCGGTTCTCAAATTTTCTGAATTTTTTACTATCGTATCTCAACATAATGCACCAAATAATACTAAAAGATTTTTGGTGTACAAGAACCGGAAATTGGTGTTTTACTTCCGTAAACAATTGATGTAGCAAAAAAGTGTTTGAAAATACCAACATTTTTAGAGTTTAAGATTTTATATTTTTTTTATTATGCAATTTTTTGTAACATATTTGAGTTCATAATTTGCAGCAGATCCTACTTTAAATAATATAATATTATTTGATAGCGTAAAACATTGTTTTGATAGTTTTTTGGACAAAAAAGTGAACCCTGTCGTACACCTTTGGAAGACATCACTAAATAGTTCATAGCACAGGCCCTGGGGACCTTTTTAATTTTTTTAAAAATATCTCATGGGTCGTGTCTTAGGGAGCTACAAATATAACCCAGTTATGGTAAAATTGCTTTGTGGGCAAAATTCTTTTGTTCCTGTAACAGGTCTTTTCTAACAATAAATAATACTATAACTTGAAAAGAATTTTTATCAATTATCTTGTTTGTATTCTTACGCAATGTAAATATTTTGTATAAAGTACTTTTCCCCTCGTATAGTGGAATGCGGTCCGTTCGTTTTACTTGTCGGTGTTCCATAAACTGTACCAGCCACGTGCGGATTAAATAATCTGGAAACAAGCTGGCAGGAAGATTACACCTTCCGTCCCGACAACCGGCTTCAATATCTTTGTGTAAACTTCTCCAGAGACGTACCTTGTTACCGAACCCTATAGGATAGGATAAGACATAATTTGGTCGAAGTTTAGATGAGAGAAATATACAACCAATGTGGTATTTTAGTTCAAAACCCTCAAATTGCTTGGAGTATATATATCAAACAGTGTGTTCAGTGTGGTGATTTTGAATCTCTGCATAAAGTTAGTTTACCAGGAATAAGAAATGATCCCGCACGATGCTCACTGACATCAATATCGGCTGAGTAGAAAAATAACACATACTTATTATTTTTCTATATAGGCGCCCAAAATATAGACGCTTTTAGTTTCGTATTATAGATTTTAAAAATTCGCTTTTATTCTTGATAATTCAATGTATATTCTAATCTTAATCTTACGTACAGTTCTCCTCATCCCAAACAATCATGACTAAGCAGGTTGTTGTTTTAAAACCCTATCTAAGGCATAGATTTGCAGGGCCCGCACCGTCACTTCCATCAGACAGGTGACCGGAAAACGTTTGTCAGCAGGTGACTTACATCGTAGGTAAATTTAGTTGTTATAAATGTACAGATGACGATCAAATCGAAGAATTGATTCAGAAATGCTTTGTTTAATACCTATCATATGGTAACATTTTAAACAATGGGAGAACCCGGAGAAAACGTCACTATTGTACCAAAATGTACAGTTGGATAAAACAATCCTAAAACAGAAACAAATATACATTGAACCATAATTTTATTGAACACAGCAAGCTCAAATAATCATTAGAAATACGAAGATAGGGAACACCTATACGTACGTGACTTTATTGTTTTTGTAGAATCAGAAAAACCAAAACAAAGGTAACAATTTACTTAGCCATATTGCCTATTAAAAGAACTGGCAACTCATTGTTTTACAATAGAGAAAAAGATATACAAAACCTTACAACAAACCAATTAGCATTAGAAGGGAGATAACTGCTAAAACGATGTTATACATTTGGATGGTTGTTGTTGTATTATGCCAAGACGCATAAATAAAGTTTATACCACAAACGTTAACAATTGATTTAAAAACGCCTAGCTCAATATGACCACTATAATTTAATTTGAAGTGTGATTGATGAATCTACATCATCATTATTGAAGACCTCTCTAGATTTGATTATGACGTCATGGTTGAATTGTTAGTGTCAAGTTGGACTTTATCGTGCGAGGCATTGGCGACTCAGCGTTTAATAACTCCAGGAAGCACGATAGTCTAGTGGTAGGACGCCGGGCTGAAGGGTTGCTGGTTCAAGTCACGACACGGCACTGTGTTGTATCTGTGAGCAAGATACTTTACTCCGCTTGTTCCAGTCTACTCAGCTGTAAATGAGAACGTGGTTGGTAAGTGCTAGAATTGTTGAATGCTAGCTGTAAGCACCGAAATGGCAGCTTCGGCTGTATGCTCCCCAGAGAGTTGAGAAATATATATTTGCTGGTTGCATAGGCCCGATAACCACGGATACTAATTTGTAAACCGCTTGAGACGACCTACGAACTAGAGTGTGATAAAGCGGTATATAATAACCTCCGATAATTATTTTAGGAGGCACGGTAGTCTAATGGTAGAACACCGGGCTCGTGACCGAAGGGTTGCGGGTTTGAGCCACGGCACGGCACTGTGTTGTATCTTTGAGCAATATACTTTTCTCCGTTTGTTCTAGTCTACTCAGCTGTAAATGAGTAAGTGGGTGGGTTGTGTTAGAATTGTTGAATGCTAGCTGTGAGCGCCAAAATGGCAGCACTGGCTGTATTCTCCCCGGGGAGTTGAGAAAGATATTGACTGGTTGCAAAGGCCCTTTAACCACGGATACTAGTTTGTGAACCGCTTTGAGACGACCTAAGAACTATGTTGTGATAAAACGGTATATAAAAACCTCCAATTAGTATTATTATCATCATAACTTCCAGCAGGAATTAGTTAAATGCAGCCAGACTGTTTCATTTACCAGGGCCACAGATGATCACAGTGTCATTGATTCAATCCTTCCCCTTTATATCTATGATAATGAATATAAATTGCAAGAAAGATATGGAGCAGCAATGAATATTTTGTCGAAGATCTTCTGACAGAATCTATCAAAACCAAAAAAAACCCAACACAACAAGTGAGTCCCCCGCAAAATTCAACCTACCGTTGGAGCAAATCGCGTCTTGATACAAATACTTTGTTTAAAATCAAAAGAAGGGTTTTATTATTGAACCGATATTAAAGTACCCGATATGATAATGTGTTTACCGAATATTGCAAAGTAAAAACTCAAGTAAGACTACACGGGATGAAAATAGCTCAACAAATAACGAAAATCAAAAACAGTTCTGAGAAAACGCAAAATCAAAAACTACAAGAACCAATATTTCAAATAAGTATCTAAACTCATAAAAGGCCGATGGCCAAAATTAGAAACAATAAACGTCGATCAATCAAATACACAGTTTAAATATGACTCCGGCAACTGTACAAATAAGTTGAAAAGTTAAAAGAAAATTCCAGAACCGGATATGGTTTGGTTTAGTTCAACGTCCAATCAATAGCTATGGTCATTTAAGGACGGCCTCCATTGTGTGCAAGATGCATGTGTGTTTTGGGAGGCTGCGATATGTTCGTGTTTATCTCCTTGTGATAGCGCGAAACTGATGCCGACTTTATAGTGCTACCCTACTGAAACATACTGACGAAGACACCCAGCAGGACACCCCACCCAGTTGCGCTATACTGACGACGAGCGAACCAATCGTCCCACTCCTTAATTGCTCCACCCAAGAGTTCTGAAATATTTTCAAAAGTATAATTATGTCGTCTATTGTCATTGATATATCTGTTGATACCGGAGAATTACCAGAGGAGTGAAAATGTGTAATGTATCGGCAACATGCAAAGAAAAACAAAAAGAAAGAGGTTTTGATTTATATACCATTAAATCTGACAAACGTTGTGTGCAAGATACTAGAATCATTAAAAAGGGATGAACTGTTGATTCATAAGCAAGTAGAAAAAATTGTTAATCGCAGCTAAATTTGGATATGTTAATGGCAGATCGACTGTTATTCAGCTCCTTAAAGTCATAGATAAATGGACAGCAATTTTAGATAAAGGTGGATGTTATATACTGTGATTATACGAAGGCTTTTGATAAAGTTCCCCATCTTCTGTTATGTGCATGGTACATTACCATTGATATGGCATTGGTGGACACTTATCTTTTTGGATCAGATAATTCTTGCTTGGTAGGTAACAAAGAGTCGTCACAACTTCAAAATGGTCAGACGTCTGGAAACTACGTTTCCATCAGGACAAATGCAAACAGATGCGAGTGGCAAACACGAACATAGAAAGATTAAAATATTCCCTTTGGTAAAAATGTGCCAACAATACAAATTGAGAATTCGGAAAAGGACATTGGAGGCACCATATATGATTAACTAACACTTGACAAACATATATACGAATAGGTAAATAAAGCAAACTGCATTATGGAATTTTTCCAAAGTTCAATGCAATATTTGAACATTCATCATTTAAATTGTTATATTAATCATTAGTAAGACCTCATATTGAATACGCTAACCCAATCTGGTGCCCTCATTTGGAAAACATGAAATTGGAATTGAAGATGTGTTAAATTAGAGAAATGAAACAATTACTACGACTTTAAAATTTATCTTATAAGGAATGTTTACAGAAATTAAGATTACCAATATTAGACTATAGAAAATCACGTTGTGATATAATAGAAGTGTATATGATAATATCCGGTAATATGACACAAAGGTAGCAGACTTTTGAAATTAAAGGATTAAATACACCAGTCATAACCTTAAAATATTTAAGAGTATTCGAGGTTTAATATTTAAAAGGAATTCGTTGACATCTGGAACAACATCCCGCCAAAGGTAGTGAGCGCAATGACAGTTTACCAACTTGAGTACAAGATAAATGAGCATTTTAAATATCAACCACATTTTTTTTGTTTTAAAGTAAATGAATTAATATGAACTATGCAATTACAAATTAAAAACATATATCGTAAAATAAACAGTTGTCTATCAATCTTAAACACTGTAATAGTTTTTTTGTCAGAACAAATCTGTGTCGATTTCCAAGAGTAAATTATAGCTGGAGTTGTCTTTCTTTGAATCACTAGAATCTTCGGCGTGTCTTAATGTCACTCGTATTGAAATAGCGTTGTCTTTCAGATCAGAAAAATATTGCAGCTTCATTACTTTATACACCGAGGTATACAAATTATAAGATACAATCACTACTGCAAATTTCTTTTTTGTTATCAATAGCAAACACCTGAAGGTCGTTGTATCTACAGCGTGCCACTGAGAAGTGGGTAGTAGCTTCAGCTGTAAAAATAGATGCATTGGTAATCGACAGGAAAAAGATGCGTTGCCAACAACACATGCTGCTGGAACCTTTTCTTCAAATTGAGAGCCGTCCGTTTATAAAAGTGTATGCGAAAGAAATCCCGAGGTGAACCCTGAATAGCGCTCTTGTATTGAACCGGGAGATTGTGAGATTTTTCATTATTGTGTAATTCTAAATTTACTTTAAGCAGTCATACTATCCATGGTGGAATATCTGGTATTAGATAAATTTCGATTAATGATAGGTATAAATCCGAATTTTCCAGTAGTTTTTGAAGTTGTATTCCAAAAGACGGGATCAGTTTCTCATTTCGTTCGAAAAGCTGTGTATACTTTGGATAAAACACTGATTGTAAAACTTGGTTTTCTGGATTTGATTTTAATTGGTAGGCAAACTGTAGACATAATTTTGTTCTTTTATCACTAAGTGACGGTTCATTTGCTTCAACGCAGAGGCTTGAGGCTGGTGATGTGCGAAAAGCACCTAAAACGAAACGAAGCCCCTTATGATGAACTGGGTCAAGCATCTGCAAATATTACTTGCGGGTTGACCCATATATAATGGGACGATAATAAAGCTTTAAACGAACAATTGAGCGATATAGAGTCGAAAATGAGTCCAAGACATTTTGTTTCTTGAAAAACAGGAATATTTTTTTCGCTACACTTGAACAGGGATCATTGTGTCATTTATGGAGTAAGCAGAAGAGCATGCATACCGGTTTTTTTGAACATTTAAAGCCATTTTCACTTGCCAATGTCTGAAGCTTGTTATGACACAGTAGCAGGTGTCTCGCTATAGTGTGCATATGTGTTGATCTATGGCAAATTAGAACATCATCGACAGAAAGAGATTCTTCGGTCGACGGCCCCCTTTTTTGCAAAACTATCACGAATGTGAGTTTCAAGTCAAACTAGATGATCGGTTATGCTCCTTCTATGTCGAAAACCGCACTGTAAAGGAGAGATAATCTGTTTGGATTCCAAGTACCACACAAGTCTGGAGTTGACCATTCTCTCCACAGTTTTACATAGACAACTAGTAAGAGAGAAAGGACGATAATTTGTAGGATAAGTTGCATGTTTTCCTGGTTTTGAATGGGAATCAAATAGACATTCACAAAAAACTGAATATATTAAAACAAGAAACACGTATTTGTTTGAAATCAGCGCATTCAATTATAAAGTGTTTGACTATTAATGGCTGATCACAGGCATGACAACACATCTTATCCATAATAGTTATTGACTTTATGAGTATTATGGTATTGTTGTTTCTCAATAACTTGATATTCTTAATGTATTTGTATATATCAATATTTAACGGGACTATTTAGTCGAATGACAACCAGAAAATCGAGCCGATTCTGAAAATAAGTATCTTCTAACAAGAGCTAACGTAGATGACAATGCCATGACCTGAAGCCAACGTCCAGTATGGTCAGTTTCATGTTGTGGGAAAGCCAGTGATAAAATAGCTACGGGCGAAAAAGTGCAATATCCGGGCCTTTCAGTGAGAAGTAAACAAGTACATTGTAAAGCACTTCGCTGTCGACCGACAACACAGTGTCAGTTATGAGTCTGAGTTAACGCATAACACATTCTTGAATTTATACATTACATCGCAAGTAAGCATTATAAGTATCGTAATAAATACCCATAATAAGATATTTCTGTTCACATTTGGATTTGAATAAAAACGAACAGGTTCAATTAGACGCACTGAGATGGTGCCGCAGGGAGAATTTTACACCAAACCGGAGAAAATACTATATCAATAGGTTTTAACGAAAAATAGATCACTCATTTATAATGATGTTTGAGATACTGTTGGAAGATGATTTTGATTCATAATAATCGCATGTTCTTGTATTCCAGAGAGTCTAGGTGAAAAAAGTGAGAAGTCACCTTCTCTCCTCGGCTGGAAAGACACTTTCGTTAGCTAGAAATTTACCTACAGCTGCTGCTAGAAAGTACGCCTGTACAGTTCAGGATTTCTCCATTACTGATTAAAAACGCCAAAAAAACATTGTCTATTGTCAATTTTTCGACATGAATTGTTCATAAGGAGTATCAAACTATATAATCATGAAGAACTTTGTGACAAGAATATAAAAAAACTTACTTGACTAAAATGTCCCTTTAATAATTTAGTGTTTTTACTTGACTTGATCTGTTTATGTTGCATTTCACATTCATCTCATTGAGATTGTAGGTAAATGTGGAACACATTTTCCCCAAGGGTGGAGTGTGTAGTCCAGTGTTATATACGATGTATACGGGTACATGTATTAGTTATTTATATATTAGTTGCACCGGGCTACAGACATTCGTTGACCCTTTACGAGTCACTTTGACCTTTTACCTTTGCCACGTTGACCTCTCGAACAGTCACCTACGTGTTTACCAACAACGGTGAACCGTGACTATAATAAATACACTTATCTCCTTATTTCAATGTTACATCACTGCACAAATAGTCGTTAATAATTCGGATGACGAAATATTTCCTAGCTACACAATTCCGTTTTCCAGGTTATTATTTTTTTCACTTTTTTTTTGTCGCTGATCGGGCGCGTGCGGTCGCACACACACACACTAAGTTATATTAGCTAACAATGCCGTTAAATTCAATGCTTGGTTCGGCCTACAAATATTTATTTTCTCTACACTGTTGTAATATCTTGTTTGCTAAATTGATATAAGGCACACTTTGTTGAAAGTGAGTGTAACAACCAAGGATTAACCTATATCTGATAATGGTATCTGAGCATTAAGATGGTCTGTGACAGATATATTCCTAGTGATAGCTACATATTCACAACAAGCCTTACTCTGTGGTAATGCTACCATACAGGATCGATACCGGACATAATGTTCATTAGTGGAGCAAGCTGAGCTGTCAGCATCAGATCTTTCTCATTATGGAACCCAAGTTCCTAAAAATGAACTACAAACAGCATGATTACAGGAAAGACGCCTGCATAGTTGCGTTAGCTTGAACATTTTTTTTGTAGAATTCAGAATAGTTTTCTATAGTTTTTCTATTTGCACTTTTTTTTTGCATAAACATCTAGGCTGATTTATGCTAAGTACACCAATGATTGTTTGAATAAACGTGTAAGATAATGAAATATCAAATCTTTATCGTTATTGATTATTCTTTTGCGAGACCGACTAACGATTTTGATAAAAAAAAAAAAAAAAACATAAAACATGAATAAAATTATTACTATAAATAATCTCTATACATTTGTGGGATCGCACAACCTTACACGATGTGCAAAGGATAAAACATCTAGACGAGTATCGCTTGCGGACGATGAACGAACGTTGTGCGATGACAATTGTTGTTGGTGTATATTGAGAAATGGCTTAATAATATATACGGTTTCGTGTTTAAACATATCATCATGATTTTTTAAAGTGTGTTTCAATATCCTAGCTACAGTTTAAAGCTGATCTTTCTATATTCCTCTTAAATTTATAAGCGGTGTTTCGGTGTTTTTTAAACGGTTTGGGTTGGTTAAGTATTGTTAAACGTCAACAGCTGCGTGTAGTGTATGAGTGTTTGTTTTAGGAGGCTCCGATATGTTCGTGTAAGTCTCCTATGCATCTTGCACACAGGGGGAGGCCGTCCTTAAATGACCTTGGCTGTTAGTAGGACGTTAAACAAAATAAAACCAAACCTAACTCCTTGTGAAAGCACGGAACTGATGCCGGCTTTATAGTGCTATCTCACTGAAACATACTGCCTTAGACACCCAGCAGGACACCCCACCCGGTCACATTATACTGACAACGGGCGAACAAGTCGTCCATCTCCAAAATTGCTGAGCGTTAAGCAGGAGTAGAAACTAACATTTTTACAGACTCGGGTATGTCTTGGCCAGGGGACAGAACCCAAAGCCTTCCTCACTGGGGCGAACGCTCAGCTAAAAGCCAAAAGTGAGGCATTTTCAAGGGAGACATTTGAAAGAAGAAAGTTGTTTAAAAAGAAGAGAAATTAGATCCCAGGTGTAGTCGCCTCTTACAATCATGCAATGGGTTAGCAGGTACAATTCTTTCGCCCTACCTGCAGGGACTGTTTAAACGTCCTAAATTGACTCATGTAAAATCATAACATATGTGCACACGGTCCCATATACAGGTAAACATAGCCATTTTGTACATGAAAGTGGACGGTAACTTTCCCCAACCGGGGCACTCACGTAACTCAACAAGGTGCAGGGACGGTTTAAACGTCCTAAATTGACCCATGTAAAATTATAACACATATGCACACGGTCCCATATACAGTTGTGGGATCGCACAACGTTACACGATGTGCGGTGTGCGTACGATGTGTGCACGGAGTGTGAACGATATGTGCACGAAGTGCGAACGATATGTGCACGAAGTGCGAACGATAAAATATTGGACTATCATTGCTTCCGCACATTTGTGCGGACGATCGACGAACGTTGTGTGATAACAATCGTGGTTGGTGTAAATTGAGGAATGGCTTAACAATATATACGGTTTGGTGTTTAAACATATAAATTTGATTGTTTAGTATGTTTCTATATTCTAACTACATCTATAAGCTGATCTTTCTGTCTATACTTTCTTAAATTTTGCAATGGTGTTTTCGGTGATTTTAAACGACCTTAATCGACACATGTAAAACTACAACACAGTCTCGGCAACACAGGTAAACATAGCCACTTTGTACCTGGACAGTAGTTTTTCCCCGCCCGGGGCACTTACGTCACTCGCCAAGGTGTGAAAAACAGGCGAAGGGAGCTATAGATGAGAACGAATGCAAATAATAAATACTCAACGTCTAGTAGTATTTTCATAACGGTCCTATACGGTATCACATATAGCAGCTCCATGTGTCAGGCACAGGCCAGGTAAAACTCCGGTCACTCATCAAATTGTTATTTACCTGTTCTGTTACCGAGGTAGGAGCCAAATCCATTCTTGACAGACTAACGGTCACTGTATACTGTGTTACACGCATTATAAAATTGTACGTAATCTTAATTATTGTGATGAAAAATTACAGTAATAATACAGTGTACATTATTGCACACGAGCCTTCCGCATTTTTTTCATTCCGTAATATTGATCAACAAATTGTACCAAATCGCGCAGTTGTGCGGAGAGAAGCGCACAACGGGGCGAACGATTGTTAAATCACCAAGTTGTGCACACCATGTGTGGACGATGTGCGGACGGTGTGTGAACGATGTATGCACGGTGTGCGCACGGTAGTTTTGGTGCGTTGTGCGGTCACACAACTGTACAGATAAACATAGCCATTTTGTACATGTACGTCGACCATAACTTTTCCCAACCTGGGCACTCACGTAACTCGTCAAGGTGGCAATACTCCAGGTGAAGGGGAGCTATAGACAAAAACAAATGCAAATAACAAATACTTGACGTCAAGTTGTGTTTTCATAACAGTCATACGGTATCATTCAATTATGGCCAGTTAAAACTCATGCTGCTCATCAAAATTTTATATTTACCTGTTCTGTTACATGGGAACCAAACCCATTCTTGACAGTGTAACAGTCACTGTAATAGTGTGTAACACACAGTGCAAAATTGAACATAATATTAATAAATATGATGAGAAATTTAAATATACAGTGTTCTGTATTCTATACGAGCCTTCCGGATTGTTTTCGTTTCGTAATATTGATCAACCAATTGTACCGAATCGTACATTTGTGCGGAGAAGAGCACAATGGGGCGAACGATTGTTAAAGAAATGTTCTGCTCTTTTGAAAAATCTAAGTTCTATTGACGAACGGGTTTGAGCCTTACCTTTTTTTAAAGAAAAGAACAGAAAATTACAAAGAAATCGATAATGTTCGTTTTTACCTCACCTGCCCGAAGGCTGGTGAGCTCATGCCATGGTGTGGCGTCCGTCGTCCGTCTTAGGTGAAGGGAAACCAATTTTGTATAAACCTTGAGTCTGTCCCCCGGGGGGTCCAATAGGGAAAATAAAGCAAATTCTTTAAAAATCCTTCTGAAGCATCCTTTGGTGAAGAGGAACCAATTTTGAATAAACCGCGGGTTTGAGGGGTGGGCCCAATAGGGAACACATAGTAAATTCTTTAAAATCCTTCTTCTTTTGTAGGAATGAAAGGATTTGTTCCATATTTGATCTGAAGCATCCTTATGTGAAGGGGAACCAATTTTCTATAAACCGTGGGTCTGGCCCCCGAGGGGCCTGAGGGGCGGGGCCCAATAGGTAACACATAGTAAGTTCTTTAAAATCCTTCTTTTTCTGTAGGAATGAAAGGAACTTTTCTATATTTGGTCTTAAGTATCATTGGGTGAAGGGGAACCAATTTTGTATAAACCTAGGGTCTGGCCCCCGAGGGGTGGGGTTCAATAGGGGAAATATAACAAATTCTTTCAAATCAGTCTACTTCTGTAGGAATGAAAGGATTTGTTCCATATTTTGTATAAACTGTGGGTTTGGCCTCGAGGGTCCTGAGGGGCGGGGCCGTATAGACAACACATAGTAAATTGGAAAGGACTTAAATAGGCCTAGCCTGATGTCCAATCTAATTGACATATATAAAGTCAATAAAATCTGATGAAATGAAAGCATCCCTCGGTAGTGGAGATTCAAAATTGTACAAATGGTTGGGCCAACCCCTTAGGGGGCTGAGGGGCGGGGCAAAAGGGGGTCAATTTGGCTACATTGCTATAAACGACTTCTGTAGAATTATGCCATGGATATCGATCATATTTGGTCAAAAGCGTTCATGGGAGCCAGGGATTCAGAATTGTACAAATGGTGGCGCTGACACCCCCCCCCCCCCCCCCCCCCTGCTAAGGGGTGGGGCCAAAAAAGTGTATTACTTGGAAATGGTTGAGATCCCAAGAGTATAACCGTTACAATTGTGGAGTATAAAGAGAAGAATGCACATTTGCTTCCAGGATGGCCTAGAGAAAAGTAGTCATGGTATTAGAATAGATCCTGGGGTCTGACCGAACCCCTAGGGACCTAGTTTCTTAGTCACAGCTTAGAAACAGGTGAGATCCCCTCCCTATAACCATGCATATATACAATTGCTGAGTATAAAGAGATGAATGCACATATGCTTCCAGGATGGCCTTAGGGTCTGCCCCACCCTTGGAGACTTAACCCCTTTGTCATAACCTCGAAATGGTTAAGATCCCCACCCCAAGACTATAAATACAAATGCTAGACAAAAAGAGACGAATGCAGTCATGATATTAGAATTGATCCAGTTGAGATGCCCACCCCATAACCATGCATTAAATTGCTGGACATTAAAAAATCTAATACAGACATACTACAAGAATTGGCATTGGGGTCTGGCATATTCCCTTGGATCTCATTTGGAGAATAATTTGCCATGATTGCTTAGATATTCCGGTGAGCGATACAGGGCCTCTTGTTGTTTGTTACGGTCAATTGAAGATACTAATTTTACATCAAATGTGGGTTTTGTTTATGAAATATATCATTGTGATAGTATGCAGAACAACTTAATAAAATATTTTTAAATCCGAAATCTATGAAAGTTTACACAATTGACAAAAGTAGAATTTTCTTCTTTATTTTTTTTATGGAAAAAAGTATTCGAATTATATTTTGATTTCAGAAATGCAGTTTCGATTATCCCTCCTTTTTTTTAATATAAAAAGTTCTGATTACTAATATTTCTTACTGTTCACTGGATTGACAGAAATAAAACCTGTCCTTTTTATTAGCAAAGTTATTTTTCATTTTTTGGGGAATTAAACAAAGTGCTTCAATTGATATCAATGAGAAATAATTTTCATCTTGCATAATATTGTCTTTGTTTTTAATATGATCAACTTGTAAAAATCTACTTCCTGCGATTAAAAATGACAATGTCGGAAATGTATATAGTGTCGAAAAAGGTGCGATTTACGTATAGCGTTGCGTGCAAGTAATAAAATGTACAAGAAATGGCCGCAGAATCGGAAATTTAAAAAAAAATGAAAACGTTCTGCAAACTATAGGTAACTAGACTTTTGACACATTTGTATGATGCATGTTTGCTTTGAAAACATTATCATAGTTTGCTATGTTATTAACGCTTGATCAAAACGACATTTAAACATCAGAAGAACATATCCTTGGGCATTGATCCTCTTACTCACGGGTGTCATGATATGTACCTACTGATTATTTGTAATATAAAAAACCAGTTGTCAGTCATATCATCTTGTCACATTGAGAAGTGTCCATGCTTTCATAAGAAAGATCAGTATCAAATTATATAAAAATAAATTTTAAAAAATCGGATATATAACTCATAATTGCAAAATTAAGATTATGGCACTTTATTGTGCGCAACGATTGTTGGTTCCCAGGAACAATTGACCTGCTGCCCCTATTGTTATATTTATGCTCTTTATATTTTCTCCCTAATTTCTGATAAACGTTTTGTTTCCTGACGCCTTGCTTGGCAATACCTAACATTTTCCATAGTGTTGCGCGACAATGGGTTCTGTTCCCCGGCCGGGACATACCAATGTCATTAAAATGGTCGTTGCTACTGATCGGTTAGAATACTGCGATCGTTGCCTTCGGCAGGATATTTCAGTGAGGCAGCATATTTAAGTCTGCATCAGATTAGCGTTAACGTAAGGAGGCAATACATACACACTACGCATACATTACATACATGGAGGCACGTCATTGAATGACTAGCTATTACTAGGATGTTAAACAAAATGAAACCAATCCAGTATGGGGTCGCATAATTTGGCGAGTACGTTTGGTTTGGTTTTATTTTGTTTAACGTCCTTTCAATAGAGAAGGTATAGAAAGAATATATCGTCCAGTTGGCATTGAGTGTTTGCGAAGCAAAACGAAGAAAACAGTTTTATATCATTATTTATTTCCGAGCAAACGACAACCGGTAGTTTCGTATCAATTTAGGTGCTACCATCCAATACAGATGGGGGGTTTCAGTGCTAGTCGACATACAATAATATTTCTCTCAGAGATTGCTTCTATTAGGTAGACACTTGTATGTGTTTATGACGGCAGACAGGAGATGGCGAAGTCTACGAATCACTACAACAGCACAAGTTATTTTCAGACATAACAGGTTTTACAGTCAATTCGTGGACAACCTTTTTCTAAAATTAAAAAATGCTATGTTGTTAATCACAAAATGATGAATGTGACACCAACTACCCAGCCTGCGTCACTACCAACACGTCCAACATCACACCAAACACGCTCGGTTGTTCAATAGGAGAACTATAACCATTCAAAGATAATACGCCCAAATGGTTCTTATGCTCGCACGAGTTCAAAAAAGTCGAGAATGTCTTGCACAATCGAATGGCACTTAATTGAGTAAAACGTACAAGGTTTGTAATTATCAAATATACACTTTCGGTCCAGTCATTCTTGAGAGAGGAAAAAACAAGTCGCCGCCGATCAAAAGCCATGACTTCCATATTGATTTTTTAGATCGACAACAAAAGTTGTTCAAATGGAACCATTGTAACAAGTTAGTAATCAATCGCTGGATACGTTCTTGAGAAGAAGGGCTTGGAATGCAATCTTGGATTTTCAGATCGGTACGAAAAGTAAGAGCATTTGTTTTGGACGTCATAAGAAACAATTGAACAAAGCAAGGAGTCAATCAGAGAAGCATTTCTTTTGAAGAAGGCGAGAAATTTGCTCAGCCAATCAGAGATCAAGGCGGCCATCTTGCATTTTCAGATCAGAAAGAAACTTAACAACACTTGTTCGGAACTTCATAAGGATCAATTGTACCATGTCAGATGTCAATATGTGAAACCATCCCAGAGCGGACATCTTGGATTTTTTGATTGGCACAAAAGATAACAACATTTGTTTAGGACCTTATAAGGATCCATTGTACTAATTTAGAACACAATCGATGCAACTGTTCCCGAGAAGAAGTTGAAATTGTTCCAGCAAATCAGATCTCAGGGCGGCAATCTCAGATTTTTAGATCGGCATGAAATGTACATATAGGATCAACTGTCCCACGTAAGGAATCAGTTGTTGCAGTCGTTTTTTAGAAGAAGTCGAAAATGTCTTGGTCAAATATTTACATTTGCATGCCATTCTCACTATATAGTCTATGTGAATCCTTTGTCGTTGATGGGACAATAAATACCATGCACCACGAGACATAATTCTTAGCGTAATAATACAAAACCGACCGGAATTACACAAACATGACTGCTGATGAAATATCGCTGGGCATTGTGAGACTTGACAATGCAAATGTGTAAAAAATAAAAAAAAATAAAAAAACCTTTTATTTCAACACTGCACTGATCCACAGGGGTTCGTTGCAAATGCCTGAAATAGACATACGTTATAGACCTACTGATATAAGTCACAGCACACATAAACTTAACATAACAAGGCATATGTGTATTTCAGACATTTGTAACGAACCCCTCTGCTCTGTCGCAATATCATTCACTTCAAATGCTATCAGAATCACGCGTTTATCAGCCACGGTTTCCTCAGTTTCTGCCGACATGTCGAATAACGAGGCTGTTGTAGAATCTACCAACTGTAGTCAGGTTCCCATACAATCAACAAGTAAATTCACGCCTATATTCTTCACAAATTCAAACATTTTTCTCTGCTCATCCAACTTCCAAAAAAACGTCCCCCGTCGAGGGCAAGGTCAGATTACGGTGATCACTGTATTTATCCATGCGCGAAAGGTGGGGTTCCAGCTAATGTAAAATTTCCCATAGAAACCACCCACAACCGTATTTCTTTCAAACTTTGCATGTTTATAGTACTATAAATGGCAACACAAAATATACACTTGAATTTTCATCTTTTATATTAAAAGCGCCCACAAGTTCAGTGAACTGACCATATGTCAAAACATGCGTCAATGACATGTTTTTGTACCACCTTTTTCATAAATTCTTATTTTATTACCTTCCTGAAACAATCATTATTTTTTTATCAAATGTGTGTTGGTATATTGGTATACAGATATTTTAAGGGAAAAATAGTGGATTTTTAACATTTTCAAAACCAGGCTTTCTCCAAAAATATAAAAACATGGTATGATATAAGTTTTGTCCACCATTTTGACTTACTTAGAACATCACCAGGTAAAATTTGAAAAGAATTGAAATCCGGGAAAATAGTTTTCGAACTACTTAAACGGTAATGGTGTAATATTTTGGATTTGAGAAAAGTGTCTCCAGTTCACAAAAAATAAATAAAGGGGTAATGCACAGCATAGTTATAGAGGTTACACAACGAGTAGTTGCTGAATATGGAATTTATTTCGCCCGAGTTAGTTAATTTTCAAAAGTTACAAAAGACACGAGCTTTAGCTAGTGTCTTTCTGTAACTTTTGAAAATTAACTAACGAGAGTGAAATAAATACCATATTCAACAACAACGAGTCGTGTGATCTGTTTCTACCACATTCTGAGGATGAGTCGGAAATAACATCCACACATTTTTGTTGACAAGGCTGGCTAAGTGATATGACCCATATGTAAAAAGTCACTCATTAATATTCAAAAATATAATAGATGAACGACTTTAAATATTGAGAGTAGCAGTATTGCATTAATTTATATAAATTAACCACGGACTATATGCGTGTAAGCATATCGTACGAAGTCTGCCTCCCGCCCGGTGATGAAGACGAACTTATCGCTGTCAATGTCCAAAAACATAGGCCTACGTTTCTTCGTGACGGTTCTGTGGTTGACGTTTATTGTGAAAGTTCAGCCATAATCAGACCGTCCAAATAGCGATAACGGGATGTAGGGAGAACGAAATATTTTCCGACATTGTGACAGATGTTGTTTTGGTTTCACGACCTGGACATGCGACGGTGTGACGTCGAAACGATATCGAGCGTCTGTAGCAATTTTGCCTGAAACTAGCGATCAAATCATTAAGTATCATCTTCTTTTAATATTGCCTTAATAACCCCCTTTTCCGCATAATTTCACAAAGTCACCAAGATTTGTCGGATGTTGACAGCAGACGACGTAAACAAAACAGCATATGGCAAAAAGCGCGCGGAAAAAGTCGTCCCGGTCAAAGTTCATTTTCTCGACCAATCAAAACTCTTGAAGGTCATATACCACGTGTGGTATATAACTCGTATTTATCCAACAGTCTGCGTGTTTATACAATGATCTTAGAGTGGAATAACACAGCGCATTGTGGTAGAAAAATAATTATTTGATCATTATAAGGTGTATATATATTTTGATGTTAGTTCAAGAAAACATTATAATACTATAATGCAGAAATATCCTGAACAATATGTTTTTTCTTTTTTCTTTATCAAATCTTAATATTTGTTGTGTTTTTCCAGCAATTGAATAATACTTGTCAATGAATATACTTAAATAATATTATCAACACGTTCAGAATAACAATGTTTTAACCTTCAATAAGCCAATGTCTTTGCAAGTCAATATCCAAATGTGTTTTTAATAGTTGTTTAAAAGGGACTACAATTATAACTATATTGGTCTTTGTTGAACGAAATGTAAACATATTAGGGAATTACACATATGAGTAAAAGCTGGTGTCATTCCGCATTGTGCCTGCATTGTGTTATTCAAATGAACAAAGGAATAAAGGCCATAGCTGACAACAAAAGACATAGTCAACTAGTGTACATGTAAATGTAGTTCATATAGCACATTGCAACAATGTTGCATTATGGCCTATTACCACGTATGGCCTTTTCAATATCATTTATAACATTAATTTATACTAAATTACCTCTACCCATTATTACATTGTACATGTATAATATATTATGTCATATTCACATAAAACATTATTATTTTCAATTTAGTGTAGATTCTAAAGGTATATTTTTCATTAAAACGATTTTAAGAATGTTTGACATCATTTCTGTAACTACAGGGGTGTCAGCGTTTCAGTTGACAGATTTTGCGTTTTCATTCCGTTTTCATTCCATTTCATTCGCGTTTTCATTTCATTTCGTTCTCAAGATTCGATTCGTTCCGTTTCCGTCGCAGACTGTTTTTTTCGTTTCGTTCCATGTTTAATCCTCTCTACCCTAATCGTTCCGTTTCGCTCCGTCCCAGTCCGAGTGGAGCTTTCGTTTCGTTCCGTTCTACACTCGTTCCGTTCCGTTCCATCGGCGAGGCGCTTGTACATTGATGTGAAAAAAAATGGCGGTGGTAACTGAGGCAGCTTCAAAAACTTATCGACTCGTGATCAGCTTTTTAAGACAACTCTTACTGTCTCTTTATACTCTTTCGATTTTGTCGCAAAATGCCTGTTAGATGCAGTTTCGTCGAGTTTTCAGGCTTAATGTACAAGAATCTCTCGAACATACTTTATTTATACGAGCTCGTCGGTTCGGAATGAGAGAAAAAACAATACGAATGCACATGTCGTCATGTGGGACTATTTTCCTCTCATTCGCGATAGGTACCTGTGGTTATAAGTGTGT
>NW_018403568.1:329418-353875 GCF_002113885.1 Mizuhopecten yessoensis | reverse complement strand
CGCGTTTCGTTCCACCTACTTTCAATCCATTCCGTTCCTGTGAGCAAAACACGTTTCGTTCCGTTCTATTCGCGTTTCGTTCCAAACAGTGAAATTATTTTCGTTCCGTTCCGTTTAGGCCTTGTTTCATTCCGTTTTCATTTCGTTCTCGTTGCGTTTTCATTGCGTTTTCATTCCATTCCGTTTGTCAACTGAAACGCTGACACCCCTGTACACACTACCTATGTTCATTATGCTAAAAAACAATATCCCGAATTTGATTTTTTCTGAAATGGTTTTAAATGTTGAACAAAGATTATGACATAATGGTTTGATGACTTAAACTTTAAAATTGAGAGATTTGATAAATTGAAAAATACTTCATTTTTCACCCCTTAGTTGACTTGTGTGTAAAGTTAGTATTCCAAAATGGAAGTGAAGTAACAAATGTCTTCAACAAATCTGAGAGAAAATATGTCCCAAAATGTAGACAAGGGGTATCTTTGCGGCACTTAAAGATATGTAGTGTAAAAAAGTGAATTAAAGGCCATGTGAACCTTTTACATTTCACAACTGGAAAAGGAATGGCATATTCAGGTATGTGTTAGTTTACTCTAAAATACTGCAAAGTTTTAAAACAATCGGAAGGAGGGTGGTTTTTGAAATCCCACCTTTGTTCCGGGGAAATTCGAAACAATCAGATTTCTATTGATAACTTAAATTACCCTATAGACATACCATACGCAATTGTATTGATACTGAATTGTGGAATAAAATTGAAGTGTTTGGTAAAATTTCAAAATATAAATTGTAAGTTAAAAAAGAACATAAAAGGCAGAGAAAAGATAAATATAAGTATTGCGCTAGCTCATTATGATGTTTGCTTGCAAAACTGTGTCATTCAAATAGATCATAAATACCATATAAAAACATTTCAATGCTTTATTACATACAAAGGGCCATCTTGGATTTTCGGATAGACACAAAATGTAACAACACATGGCTGGAACCTAATGAGGATCAAGTGTACCAAGTAAGGAGTCAATTAGTACAGCCGTTCTTGAAAGAAGAAGTCGAAAATGTCCCAGCCAATTAGATGTCAGGGCGATCCATTAACCAAAATCTGGTATGACAAATCAATAGAAATCAAATAAGAGAGCTTCATAATTGACAAATCACGTATACATTTTCTAAATACACAGTATTGGTGCGCCTGTTATATTTCTCAGTAATATAGCATGATAACATAGGAAAGACGACATTATTAGGGGTTCCTTAATGTGGTTATTTGTGTCTTTCGATATGTCGTGTAGCGTTGTGCAATCCCACAACTGTAGCATGTTTACCTATGAAAAATGAAATAATCTCTAGACGAATAGCAGCGCGGCAATAAGCGATCATTAACGTCAAGGTCTCTTGTACACACTTTGTAGAAATATATATATATAGTGATGCTATGATGTAGTGAACAGACGCAGTGCTAAGAGGGAATGATGTACTTTTTGTCTGTTAAATCTTTTGAAATGGATACAGTTGCTTAAATTAAAAGTATAGCTTTACAGTGGCTCTCCATATCCATTCATTTCCCTTTGACAACCAGCGGGACGTAGGGAGTAACAGACGACATTTGTTAAAAGTTGGTTTTTTTACTGAAAAATAACGAAACAACACTACATTTCATATGTCGTATTTTTCTATGTTCCTCCTTTATCGTACTCTTATCAGATTCGTGTAATGCCTTCAACCTTTATCAGGTGATATTCTCATCTGGATGGGTCATTCATACATTACCCGTTGTTATTTACAACATTTTAAGGCCAGCCTCAATGTATAGCGTCTCAGGAACCATTTACAGTAAAACATTTTTTATTAGATTATGTCATCTTTCAGACAACTCGAGAAAATTTCTATGATAACATTACATGTCTTAAATTTCTTTTCGAAAACATCACTGTCTCTTCAATTTTAGGTTATCTGAAAACTGTTGGTCTTTTCAATAAATTTAACAAACATTGAGTGACCATAGCCACTTTCTATATTTAAATTGAGTTTTGCCTGTAACTTTTAAGCTTGTTTGATGTTTTATTTTGCATTTGTTTTTGTCGACCATTTGTTGGCCCTAATGACCTATTTTGTATTGATGGGCCGTTAAGCATTTCATAATACTTTAATCGCACGGCAAGTTTTTCTTATGTCCTACTAAATCAGAAACCTGCAAAATATGATGTTTTTGGAATAAATATAGCTTTTTAGTTTAATTCACTGTGTATACCCGTACAGCGGATATTGCAACTATCGCGACGACACAGACAGCATGAGTACAGGTATGTTTTTCATAAATTTTCAGTTTGACATTTCTTAGCTGAATATGTAGACAATACCGTGTTAAAGCGTAATGTTTCTGTGATACGTTGATGTTATAACAGTTGGGTTTTATTGAGAAATGTTTTCGTTCGACATGCAAACACGCTGCATGTTACCAGTAAATAACGTCTGTTGAAAAACAAATATGATGACATTTGTTTAACACACTCCTAACTACAAGTTTGCATGAAGCACTACGTTTATTGTTTACTTATTCCTGTAACTTACTAATACCACTCTTTGTGGTCTTATTATTATGAAGAAACTCTAACAAGTCTATGCCAAGAGCGTGTTGAAAAGTTGTCATCATATTTTTGCGTCAACAGACGATTTTATTTCCTTGTACAAGGCAGCATGTTTTCATGTATAACGAAAACATTTCTCAATAAATTCGGCGAGTTTCATTTTTGGTCCACGCATTGATTTATTTTTCATATTTTGCGCGTTTTCAGACTGCAGACAATATTGAAAATGATGGTCTCAGCTCCCTTGGGCCTGATTTGGCCAAATTTGAGCTCCTCAAAGTACTCCTGCTCAGGACATGAAGTTATACTTACTCAAGAGGCGGAAAAATCACCATTTTAATCTAAAGCTAATTTATTTCCTTATTATGCTGCTGCTAAAGTATAGCTGATCATTTTGATACAAAATATGTTTTGATTTACTAGAATCTGTGATGCCAATACCGAGTCTTTGTCAAATTGCTTTAAAGTGTCAGCCAACAAAATGTTATTGCTTATACATTACATGCATGCTTCATAAAAATATTCTTTCTTTCCGCTAAAAGAGTAAAATAGCATTTGTAGATATGATCGCAGCCTGTGCATAACAAAGTCACCTATTGAAAGAAGTGAAATTATCCACTTTTTTATTGGAAGAAGACGAACTCTAGCACTTGCATTCCGTTTTTGATCATTTTTTTATTTTACTCTTGAGTATTCTAATACAACTTGAAGGCAATGTCTCAAACAAACACAAAATGTAAAAATATACAAACGACTCACATTCGCAACATTTTGCCCTCAAGACAAAAACTGATCACATGATTTTCTTGAATTTTTAGCTTACCTGCGAGAAGAGTAAGTGAGCTTTAAAGAACTTCTTCTAAGTAACCAAAAGGCCTAGGATGATGATATTTGGCCAGTAGCATGATTGGATGGAGGGCTACCATATTTGTTCAAATGAAAGTAATAGTGGTAAAATATATTCAAAAACTTCTTCTGAATAACCAATAGGCATAGGGTGATGATATTTGGCCAGTGACATGTTGGAATGACGGGCTACTAAGTTTTTCAAGTGAATTACATGTTAATTCAAGGTTATTATCAAAGGTCACATGGGTCAAATATGATGAATTCCTACCATGACTCCTTTATAACCAAAAGGACCAGGGTGATGATATTTGGCCAGTAGCATACTGGAATGTAGGGTTACCAAGTCTGTTAAAAATAAATGAACTACGGCCATTTGCTATGGAAGGGGATCACCGCCATAATTATGTTTTTCTAGAATTAGTTACTTCTTCTTTGAAATCTAATTCTATGCACATTTGTATTATTTCCCTAGTTGATAAGTGTCTATTTTCCATGATATGTACATTTGTGTTGTTGCACTCGTTTACAAATCTATTGCGTGTTCATTCCATGCTATGCCACTTTTTATTCCATGCTATGCTAGTTTTACCGATCGCGATTTCGTGGTAGCTTAGAATTCACTTCATTCTGGGATAAATAAACAAATTATATGTAGATTTTAATCCGTTTTGAAACGATAAATAATAAAAGTTCTAAACTAACGTTAATGATGGAGCGCCGCTTGTCGTCATAAAGACAACAGCCGGCGCTTTACTTGTCAGCGAATTTCACGGAAAGTAATGCTCGGTCCCTTAAACCGGATGCATACCCAACTGTGGCAGTAGATTTTGGAAAATGCATTCAACAGTACGGTAAGTCTTGGTTATGACAACAATTGAACTGTATTCTATTTAATTTTGAGCCAAAATTGTTTATAGCGTAGCAGAAAATCGTCATATATATAGTAAGGATGTCGTAGCCATAAGAAAATCCCACATAAATATTTGGTAACTGGCAAAATGTTAACCCTGCACACAGGGGTTCGTGACAAATGCATGTCTGAAATGCAGATGCTTTACTGATATTGGTCACATTGTATGTGTGCTGTCATAGTCATAGCTTGACAACGGAACACGTCGGTCTTGGAAGGTTGCGACACGTTTAATACGTATATTGTTTGTGTAGAAAGTTAAACTTTGATATCAAGTATCTAATATGTATAGTTTTTTCATGTAAGTGCTTCATAATTAATCTTAATTAATCTTGAGAAGTGGATGCAAATTTCATATTCAGAACAGCTTCAGTTAATTAAAACAAACAGCCTGAAATTTGCATAAAAATCAAGATTTTAATTTTCTACTGTTATTAGATCGTGATGACATCAGATTCAAACAAGTATGCCTTATTCGAGGAAAATTTGCATAACTCTGGGCTGCATATATGCAAATGTTGCAAATATCATATTAAAACTTGTCTCATATAGGAGATGATCAATCTATATAACTATATAATATTATAGTTCACGGGAACAGTGTTTTTTAAGTGATATTGGATGTCGATATTGTTGACTAAATATCAAACATATCTTTGATTTAAGTTAATAGGAATTACTTGTTCTAAGTCGTTATAATTTTTCATGTGCAATATGTACAACATTTAGCAAATATTACAGAAATCTCAATTACATATATTGTGGTAGGTATAATTCGGTCAGCATGAAGTGTTGTGAAGTGCCAGTTTGCCAATCAGATCACTTGTTTTTGACAGCAGACCGTCTACTTCCTTGATACTCTGAACCTCTCCTACATTGAAGAGGCATTTCCTGAACAATTGAGGTAGTGCATATAGAAATTTATCATGTTTCACAATGTTTGAAACTGTCTGTATACTGGTATGTGTAAATTATTATTAGGTCACCACAAGGACAAAACCCTCGTCTGTAAACTTTGGAATGAATCTTTTCAAACTTGGTAAGCACCATCCTTGGTCTCCACTTGCCTGAAGTTAAACGGCTCAGAGAATGTTGACTAAATTTGGCCTGGAGTTCGAGTATCCTTGGTCAAAGGGGACCCAGATTTGTATAATCAGCGGGTATGACCCTCCTTGGGGCAGTGGAGCAGGGCCCAAAAGTGGGGACTATTAATAAGTGTTTAAATGTTTCTCTTTCAATATGCTGAGAGACAGAGCCTATAGTGGCAGTACGTGATATATGTTCCTGTGGTTGTTTAATAATCCAGTTGAGGGATGCAGGCCCTCTCAGCCTCTTGTTTGTCTTTTTTACATCTAATGGTAACTAGTGATGGGCAAATAATTGATAATATAACTCAAAATTGATCAGCTTGCCTTTTCAATTATTAATTACGGGTACAAATTCCATAATTTGATATGTTCATTGCTAAACTCAAGTGTCAAATGTACATTGTAAGTCCGAGACATTTATTTTATTAAAGGCTTAACAACAAAAAATCAGGTTCACTTCATGTTACATGTTAAAAGTGCTTCCTTGAGATTTTACCAAAATAGTAGGTAGGCACAAACAAATTGGATCGTTTCCTGTTACATGTCTTAACAAAAATAGGAATTAGGGTTATGTAGGTAATGAATTTGATTTCTAATTTATTTTTATTTTTTCTCACAACGCTTATATAGGAAGTGATCCTGACTATAACAGTGCTTCCTTGAAATTTGACAAAAAATAGAGAAGGAACAATACTTTAGGAAGGGTAACTGGAAACAAACAACATATCTTGTTTGGCTCAATATTTACCATAATGATTGGTCTCTGTCTGTTGATTCAGTAATTAAGCACCATCAAATTATAGACTGCATAATTTACAATCATGCATCCATCAGTTTACTACTTCCAGTAAACTGACCATCGGATATGCGTTTGAAACCAAATGCCTGTCACTTAGATAACATTTAATTCAAAGAAATATTAAACACACTAAAATTAAACTTCATGCTGATCAATACAAGAATTTAATATTGTGTTTAGTTATCTTAATGGAATGTTAAGATTTATATGGATAACCCGCCTTAGTTTCAACTTGTTATTTGTCCTCTTACAACAGAAGCTTTCTCAAGACATGTAAACCATGAGATGGAAACTTGCTTCACTACCAGTGACTGGCAGTCATGAGACAGGTGGTTGGCTTAAGTATATTCAAAATGAGGATTATATTCTTTATAGCCATTATAATAAATCAGTACTATTATCATAAACACAGTTTCGAAAGTTCCTTAGTGGAATCTGTATATACTTATAATATATGTTTCTTCTATGAAATGATGCTGATGTATTCAAGGTATATTATTTTGTTTTATTGTAGGTTTAGAACAAACTAAGTTTTAGTAAATTTTTAAAAATTGAATTGATAACCTCGCAGAGTACATATTACTATTTTCCCACAAAAGCATATCAAACAGTTACAACTATCATAACTACAGTGTCTATTTCTAATTCATGACAAGCTTTTTTTTCTTTTTTTCAAAGCCTACCATCAGGATGCAGTGTCCTGTTAGACACTGCAAGAGATGTGTCCTTCTGGGATTCCTAAATCTTTGAATGGAGATAATAAGACATTGCTGTATATGTGATGATGAAAATACCATATTGTTGGACATGAATTAAAGAGAGCATTGGCCACTGACATGTTTACCGTGGCTAGTGATTGATTATTGTTGTGACTTTCCGATTCGGCCATACAGTCATACTTCCTTATACATTGTACATCAGTGTACATTAAGACAATATCTCAGTAAAAAAAACACACTTTTAAACGGGTAATTCTTAAATTAATGATGAAGGAAGGGTTGCTCTTCTGAATGCATGAATGGATGCTTAATCGGACCTTTCATGAAACACTTCAGTGCCTTCCTTATATTTTAAATATAAATAAACTTTAACATTAAAAGGGAATTGCATATCTGGGTAATTATAAATGCTGCAGATATTAACTTAAAAAATAAATTCAGTGTTGCAAACTAAATACATTTGTCATTATATTAGAGAAATTATTTATTTCATTTGAATTATTCTCTTAGAAATATATACCCTGAACCAATCACAATTGTATAATTTACTAAATTTTGACAATGACATCCACTACGGACTTGTCTATGAAGCAGTGAATATTGATGACAACACGTTTTTGTTAAATTGATGTATGAAAGTATGTATGATTTTTGTTTCATTTAAACATTCTTATTGAAAACTCCTCTTTCATTGGTTTGGACAAAAACACATAATGGTTTACTCAGATTGACTCTAAAAATAACCTGTTAGGCGAAGGAAGTTGGTTTGTATTCTTCTCTTATCTGCGACCTATAGTTATCTTGCCCCAAAGCCACTTCAAACTCTTCTCCAAACTTCAGCTAAAATGTATATAGAAGAATAAGACACGTGATAAAGAATAAGTTACCGTACAAAGATGTATGAATACATTATCTTAGGATACATTTCCTTTTTTTTTTTTTTCACTTTTTTCTTTTCTAAATATGTGTATGGGAGGGAGGAAGACAAGCTCTACACTCTGTCAAAACTAAACTTGCATTTAGTTTATGTGATTATTTTCTGGACTTGAGCAAGTCTAATTGTTCTTCTTCTACTTCTTGTGCAGGCCCTTAAAGGTACTCTCGCACTGTTTCAGTCTACATCAATATTGACGGCGACATTAATATGTTCTTGAACATATATTTAATTTATGCAGTAATAAATATAAGAACCTTAAAAATACAATAGTCAACACGTAAACAAAAAAGACATTGTGTCAGTACGGTGATCCGGATGTGGTTGAGGAGCGGTCCGTGTATAATTAAGACGATCGCAGCGCCGCTTGTTGTCATAATGAGGAAATATCTCGTATTTCATGTACTGGGTTACTATACTAGTTTACTAGTTTACTAGCTAGCTATTTCTAAATAAAAAAGTTGGTTTCGAATTTCTGTTTTTACAAAAATGACGAAAGCATCAAATCGACCGATATAATTTCCTGATTATATACATCACGTAAGTCTGGAGTGGGTTGAATACTATAAGCAAACACGAACTCGCGAACGGTAAAACTAGCATGGCATGGAATGAACACGCAATAGATTTGCAAACGAATGCAACAACACAAATGCACATTGAATGAAAAAAGACACTTATTAACAAGGGAAAAAATACAAATGTACATAGAATAAGATCCAAACCAGAATTAACTAATTTTATTAAAAAAATAATTATGGAGGTGATCCCCTTCCAGAATGTTCACGGTCACCAGGGTCAAATATGTTTAAAATCTTTGAACAACTTCTGAATAACCAAAAGGTCCAGGGAATGATACGTGGCCAGAAGCATGCTACGACGAAAGGCTAAAAAGTATGTTCAACTGAATGTTCTTGTTTGACTTTCAATGTCGCGGGGGTCATATGTTTTAATCTTTTAATATGTTCTTTTGAATCTTACACTGATATCTTGCATGTAGCTGTATTTTGGTCCACTTTTCAGATTGCAAGTGTGACTGTAATACCAGGTGAGCGATGTAGACCCGTTGGACCTTTTGTTCGGTTTGTGAGCAAGGATGTTATGTCTTGTTGTGAAACGTATCCCAAATATTATAGATGATGAGGATGATAATAATAATAATAATAATTGGAGGTTCTTATATACCGCTTTATCACAACATAGTTCGTAGGTCGTCCCAAAGCGGTTCACAAATTATTATCCGTTATATGATGATGAGGATGATGATAAGGATGATGATAAGGATGATGATAATTTCAACAGTTGATATGTGTGGATGTGTGTTGGTGTGATGTTCTGTATAATGTACATGTTCTAAAAATCTTGAAAAAAATAAAAATAAAAATAAAAAATAATAATAAAAAAATTATATAATAATATACTTGCTGTATGTACACACATGCCTACGGTTCTTTTACCAGCTGTACACTGACAATAACAACTTTTTACAAGATCATCAGTATCTCTACTGTCATATTCGATAAAGATATTGTACTTCGTTTGAGATTTATGTGTGGGAACAAATCTGACCACGTAATAAGTCTGATAAGTGGCGATTCGCACGGATCTCATAGCCACCTTCAGATGTTAGGTGTTCTGAGATGTAACCAACCAGCTTCATTAAATCAGTTTTGAGCATTTCACATAGCCAACCATACTGTGTCTGAAGAAAATTTCTTATCAAGCACCTGTTTTTATTCAAAACTTTGAGCCTAACTTTGCAACTTCTTCTAATGTGGATACTGCTCATGTTATCCTACCCTTTGTGGTTTATCTAAGAAACTGAGACAAAAATGACAATGTCATCAAGGGTGTTAGAAAACAATAGGGGACACGTTTCCAAGTATACTTCACGAAGGTTCTGGGATGTCAGTTGGGTATGTCTCAGTTTTACACCAGGTCAGGTATTTTATCAAGTAGAAGTACCGTATCAAACTGAAGAGCTATGTATAATATGACATATAAGAACATCATAAAATGGAACAGACCTATTTTTAGTCATGAGTGGGAATCTTTAAGTGACTAAGTATGGTGTAAACATTCCATCGAGAACAATAATTGATGAACTTGGCGATGATTTACATGCAGGTAGATAAATGGCAAATTTTCAAAAATATTGGTCACTTCATTTAAGCGTTGGAAATAAACTTTACCGGTTTCAGAATTAAAAAAAAACCATACAAAGAATATAGCATAATTTATTCGCAATACAAATTGCTGAACTGCAACTATAAAGTACAATACAGGGAAGGTGTTGTTGTGTCAACTGCTCATTTGAGCTCATTTTGGACTCAAGTTTTGAAAATGAATCCAGTACTGGCATCACAGATTCCAGAAAATATAAACGTATTTTGTATCAAAATGATCAGATATACCTTAGTTTCAGCAATATAAGGGAAGAAATCAGCTTTAGATTAAAATGGTGATTTTTCAGGCTTGAGTAAGAATAACTTCATGTCTTGAGCAGGAGTTTTTAGCATTGGAGTTGGCCCCACTATTGCTATTTAAAGCGCGTTGAAATGCTCATCGCTTTGATCCCATGGTATCTGTGCATAAACATTATAAAGATTAATAAAGTAACTTTATTGAGATCTATTGCATAGATGATATCTAAACGTTCTCTATTGATGTTTTTCTCTGTCTCAATCTATGGGAGATGTTCCAGTTAGTAGTTACGACATCGAATATAGTATATTGGTACGCACACACGCATACACTACACGCATGCATCTTGCACACGGGGGAGGCCGTCCTTAAATGACCATAGCTGTTGATAGGACGTGTATCAATACTAAACAAAACAAAACCAAAATAAATATGTTAGCATTTACAGTAGAACATAATTGAAAAGTTTCCATAATGTTCTCATGCGCCAAGTTTTGTAAAAATAAACAACAAAATACTTCACACTTACAGTACCTAATAGGGAGAATTAATGTGCGGATAGTGAAGAGAAGCGGTGGTAAGAAAGTGTAATAAGTGGATATGTAAGCAGGGGGCGTGTTTCGTGCAATATTGTCGAAACAGTCTAGGGTACTCTTTTCCGTATTTATAACTTGTGTAATATTTTATGAAATGAACAATCTTACAAAGCAACAAGACTTGTAGACTACGATATACAGTTCATAGCATTGTGTTTATGGCGAGTCATTTTCTTAGTGACCTTTTGATTTAATTAATTATAGACATTTTATAATAACACACCCTTCGCTGGTCGAGTGACATTTAATATCATTGGTTTACTCTACCTTAATGGCACGACAGGACACTATTTGTTTGTGATTAATCAGATTACTTGATAGATTAATGTCTTTTATCTTCTCTCATCATGATGGTTTCTACAGTAAAGAAAATAGCAAACCTTATTATGAGAAGTTCTTTTTACACAACCAATTACATTTTCTATGTGACATTTCGATGACTAGTACGATATGTACACTGTCACCTTTATCAGACAAATGACCAATAAAGCGTATGCACACAAGGTGTAAAATGTGTACGAGTTGACGATTTTATAACTGAATTTAATGACGAAATGATGTTGGGGTGTGACAGAAAATAGCCAAAGCCAATATGAATATTTAACAATCTCTATTACATATATACAAGTTGTTTAAAGTTGATTATGCGGGTTGAAACATTACATTTGTTCAATCACAGGACCCTCGAGTTACACTGATATTGGTACCATTTTTACATCTATTTGTTAGGGTCTTTATATCCGTTACATCCATCTGCCGTCACATGAGTATTATTCCGATCCAGTTTGAATAATTTTCAAAAGAAAACAATATTTTCTTCCCTAGTGCAACATCTCTTGCTCTTCACAGTTCATTGTCGTAACAATTAAAATAACAGAGCTAGAGGCGTAACTAGATACTGGTTTCAATGTAAATACAATATCTGCCCAAAGAGTAAAATTTGGTCAAGGAGTCGACAGGATGATATCATAATAAAAATATATTAAGTATATCGTGTAAAGGGTTTCTGGGTTTCGTTTAAAGTATAGGGCTTATGATTGTGTTGCTTCTTTGACACAAAAGTCCAGAAAGCATTGTTTATCGTTCAAATGTGACGTCATTGGCGGAGTAATCAGCTTTTATTTTGACACCAATTTGAACTCTTAGTTATTAAAATAATATATGTTTTGTTTAATATATAAACAGGCAATAAAACCTTGTCAATGATCCTCGAGGCTATACATTTTTTTACACTAGGTAACTGACATTCTTGAAAGACAAAGAGAGTAAGAAGGTATATAAGGGCGACAGCTATAAATGGAGGTCAAGCTTCGCGTTTGATCCTCTATAGAATTATACTTATAACTAACAAGTTTTAATTTGGTTTCCGAACCAACGCCCACTCATTTCTGGATACCAGGAAACTTCAGCAAACAATATCTCTTTTACCCTTTATATCCTCTGTTGAGTGGCCTTTCAGTGAGATAGCACTATAAAGTCGACATCAGATCCGCGATATCTCAAGGAGGCAAGCAACCAACATACCCTGTATCCTGCATACACACACGCAAGCCACACCATGCACTACACACATGGAGGCACGTCCTTCAATGACCTTAGCTGTTAATAGGACGCTTAACAAAATTAAACCAAACCAAACTCAATTTGGTCTGGAGCATACTTGGGCCAAGGGCACTCAATTGTGTGGGTACTGTATAGTGCTTTAAATTCGCGGGGTCAATATTTCGCGGTTTCGTATTCAGTACATATTTGCGGGGGTTAAATTTTGGGGTTAAACCTCGAAAAACAGGTAAACCGTTTGAAAACACTGATCCCGAGCGTCATCGTTATACGCCAGTGACTTCAATCGAAAGAAGATCAAATGTGTATGTACCTTTGTAGGAGTAGACTGTTATCAATTAATCACCTACTATGTACACATAAATATGTTGTGGCCACTAATATGTAAGTGTTGTCTTTACATGGGCTGCCCAGTGATAATCTGATTTAAGTTCATTTAAGCTTGCATAACAGCGTTGGGTTATAATTATTTTCAACATGTTGTGATAAGGTCCGTAAAAGGGGTTAACATTTTTGGTTTTTACTGATGTTAGAATTCGCGGATATTAAACCCCCGCGAATTATAAACGCTATACAGAATAAGAAAATGTATGCATTTCGACTAGTCAGAAGCCAGTCTGCAGCAGTCATTTTGCGGAAAGAGTTGGGTTTGTTTTTCCTATCTTCAAGAACACCATTACAATATTCCATTTACCAACCTGTATTGAGTTCCATAAAATAGAACAGAAAGTATTATCGCTCGATTATCTCAGCAAATGAGAGGCAATGCCTAATATATGTTTTGAAAAATTTAATATCGAATATCACTCGTGTCTGCAGAGTAGTTTCTATATTAAAAAATAAGCCTAAAATATACCACAATCGCCCAAAACCTTATCGATGGCCGCACTTATGACAACAGGTAATATGCTTACTCCAGACACCGGGGAGAAACCGTGTTGCGAAAGTAGCAATTTTAGCACGATTTCTCGTGCGGATTAAGAAATCGTGCGTGATGAGAAAACCTGCCGTAACAAAGTCTTGTTAACAGCTAATGTTATTTAGGGCTTGCCCCCATGTGAGTTGTGGATGCGTGCATGCATGTAAATGTGCCGGAGACAGGGTATGTCTGTACATTTGATAGCGCGGATCTAATGTCAATGTTAAAGTGCTATCTCACTGAAATACCATGCCGAACTCACCCAACACAGCATTCCGTCTAGTAACATTATACTGACAATGGGTGAGCCAGCTGTTGCCATTTCCTTAAACGCTGAACGTTAAGCATGGAACTTTTTAAGGACATTGGTACGTTGGCCTGGACACAGAACCCATTGCTTTCTTCACCTTAGCGAACGTTCAACATTAAAGCCAAAAGTGCGTTATTGCCAAGCAATGAGCTAGGAAATAAAAGGTATTTAGAAGTAGGAAATATAAAGTTCATAACTATAGCAATTGGGGCAGCAGATTAATTTTGCATATTTGTCCCCAAGTAGAAAAATTTCCAAGTTCTACAGGGGTTCCCGCATAAGTCGCCTCTTATGATTCGTAAGCATTGGGTAACTGCAGTGTTTTCGTTTTTCGATCCCCGTCCTGCAGTGGTCAGGCAGTGACTAAAACGATATTATGCATTCACATTTTATATATCACACAATATACCTGCGCATGTATTAGCTGTACCAGAAATGTTTTATTGTGTGATTGCTCAAATGAAAAACAAGTTTACATGTATATGTACATATTTTTCTGTATGTCTTGAATAAAGTGGTCAAGAGACAAATCTGAAGCTAATCTTAAAAATACATTTTTACTTGTCCCGGCATGTATGCACATTATGAAACAGTTGGTAAAGACTATTCAACCCCATGAATATTTCTTTTGCAAGAAATCTCCTGTATTTTGATAATATGATATGGCCATGTAGGTTTAAAAAAATATATAGAATATAGTCCCGTTTCATTTGCCTCAGTCTCTTCCCGGTCATGAATATTTTCTGGTCCCATTTAAGATAATGAAATACCAACACAATTTGTTCATTTGAATATTTGCATATGTGTAACTAACTAATGATGATAAATAATTAGACCAAATACACATCCCTCTCTTGGGGGATCATGATCATCTGCTTATGCTCATAAATGAAACTGCCTCGTTTCGAATTCGTCATATGACGTCATCTGCGCTATATTGCATGGGGCTGACCCGTAGAAGTTGTCATACTAGAAATTTTAAATTGACTATAAATATGGGTAAGATTATGGTTGAACAACATGCCGAAGGACTTATACAAAGGTCATCTAAATGCAGCTGTTGTTGCGTTTGTTTGTTTGTTTGTTTGTTTATAGTTACAAAGCTTACAAGAAATGGGTAGAGAATACATGCAAGAAACCATTGGAGTAACACTACATCAAAATAACGAAAAGATAAAGGTCAGCTTGAAAATGGTGAAAGTGGCTATGATTTAGTTATATCTTTTTGAACATAAAACGCACATTTGGTTAAAGGATTCTCAAGTGTAATCAACGGATCTTTTGAATTATTCAGCTCCTCATTCCATTCCTTCTACTCCTAGAGTATAGTATCACAATAAAACCAAAACCCTGGTTTTAAAAAAAAAAAGATTTTTAAAGACGATTGGATAATGGGTTTTTTGAGAAGCCAGTTGGGTTGCGATAAAAGAAGGCGAGTAATTAATGTCCTCGTCATGACATTAATTCAGAAAAAAGACCAGGAACATGGCAGTAGGGTATTCTTATTTATCAAGCAGGCTTCGTTCGTTTGGAAGCAGGAGTTATAATAGGGTTCCTATCGACGTTTAGTGTGTCTGTATGCTTGTACATGTATCAGCAACATCGTTTCGCTGTTTATGGTGTTTTTCGCATCACTCTCTACTGTTCATTTGCTTTGTATGGTTTCCCACACTTTCTTCCCACACAGTAACCTTATTGACACTCCTTCCAGATAATTGCTCCACGAGTTCATTTTAACAGGAAGCGACAAAAAGTATTATATCCCGACATCAGAAATGTGACATACAAAGCTGTGTTATCATATAACAGGCGGGGCCTTGCAGCCTTTACGGTTAGTGTTATATATACTATACTTGCGCTGTTGACTATGTAACGTGGTCAACGCGGCTTCATCACATACGTTAAGGGATCACAAACAAACAATTCGTCGTCTTCTTTTGGTTCTTTATACTATTTGTATTGTTAACGTTGTTATGAATGACCTCTATGCAAATAATTTCAACTCGTTTCTTTAGCTTTTAAAGAGATTTTATTCTTCCTATGGGAAATGATTTTAACGAGATCACCAGAATNCCCCCCCCTATATCCGCCCACGTTACCATTAACTGTCGCTATCCGTTTTCACAATGTAGAAAATAAAACCCTTTTTTTTTTCTAATTCAATGCAGCTAGCTTAAATTGCATTTCATATTGATTTAAGAAAACATAAAAGTAGTATCTTATAAAATAGAGATTTGTGTGCTTCACATTACGTGTTTTACGTTTCTAAATATAAATATGATGACTCGTCAAAGTTTTATATAAAACAAAATATTAAGGGTTGCCTAACCCTGGCAGTCACAATTGTGTCCTTTGAGTCGAGGCATACTGAATACTATACACACTTAACTAAACATTTAATTTGAAATTAAGCAGTACTTCTCTTATTTTTAGAATTAATATAAATAAGGGTTAGTATGACATTTTCTCATCTTCCTATTGTTAGTTTCTTTCGTTTTTGGCCGTGTCTCTAATGATACCAGTCTTCGTATGATCTTAGTTGTAGCAAGAACGTTAAACCCCAAACAAACCAACCGTATTGCGTTTCGGGTATTTCAATACCGTAGTGTAAATCAAAGTAACACCGGGTCACAATAATACACGTACGTGACGATGATATGTCAACACCCAACAGCAATACTGAACTGGGAAATGTGCAATCACACGTACTTAAGAAATAAAACAAATCCAATACAAAGACATAAACTGACTCACGGGAAGACACTGACGTGAGACCGACGACTTCAACAAGGCCATGTATGAAGCGCATGGAATGCGGACTAATGCGGACTTGTGCTTATCACGTGCTTACATCAGTTCACAAGCTCAAAGTAGTTAGTAATTTTGCTGTCGAGCGAGTTACGATCTGTCAATTGAATCGTTTTTTTTTTATAAATGCAGTACACTGACTCGGTTAAAATATAGTTTTGTTAAAATATTAAGAACCCTATGAAAATGCATGTATGTGAGAACGGCATACCATGCGATATTCCCTGCTTACACATGTACCTGATCATGACATGTAAAAATTATTTTATCTTTAAAGTTACATCGTATGATTGCAGTGGCGCAGAGCGACCTGTCTTCGCTGGTAGGGCTCTCCCCAACCCTAAGGTAGCGCACTTTGAGTCACTGCAACCTACATGTTAATAATAATAAGAAGGGTAGTCTCACAATAATCTAATGTCGATATTGATCCCTATTCCAAGTGTTTTTTATGTTAAACAAACTATTTTAAGTTCTAGGAAACAGCCAACTGCAAGTATTTTATATGTACCAATGGAATTGATTTATATTTTGTACAAGTATTTTATATGTATTAATGAACATAAATGTAATTGTGATATGTGACACTTAAATAAACAAATTGAACCTGAACTTGAACTTGTAAATATGTCATGCGCTAGCGGGCTGTGAAATGTTGCCCAAAGTGTACATAATTGAGAGAAGTTTGGTTCCATAAAAGAACAATAACCTGTCACTTTTGATATTATAATTTAAAATTATTTCCATCGTTTTCGATATTTTTTAAAAGAGACAACTGTCATCGTGTACATTTTATCCCTCTGCAAAAAGTTTTTCCCAAGGGATACAACTCTCACAATGTTCAAAGTGATTGTAAAATGTAAAATAAGTAAGTATAATGCCATTGTGTATATTTTGTTCTTTTTTTGTACTATTTTTTGTATGAAACGTTGTTTCCTGCTTACTTTAATCTTGTAGATAATCACTTTTATCCATACAATTTCAATAAAAAAAACACTTTGTGTATCGTGTTTCATATAGTTTGTGATAAACAAAATATGTGTTGGATAAATTCGCAATGCTTCTTTTCATTTTTATTGTTGTTATTGTCCCAACCAATTCCACACGTCAAAAAAGAGGCAAATATTTAAATTGACGAAACTCCCAGTCTATTGGAACGCTTAGATTTTCATAAAATCCCTTTACATAGTTGCATAACCAATGTGTGAAAGTTTCAACGAATTTTGCTTGTTATTTTCGTAAGGGTTGAGCCTCCTTAAAACTTCAAAGTATAAAAAAAACTAGGCAAAACGCTAATTGGAAAAAAAATATTACAAATAAAAATAGCTAGTCTCGTCAGAAAAAAAACCATAAGAACAACCACATGTTCCGAAAGAGTCAGTACTTCCTTGTTCATCAACGATGGACGTCGTTTAAATCTTTGTTAAAACACTGCAAAGTGATATTCCTGGGTAGTCAGTCACTAGTGAACTTAAACCACTATGAATAGTAAGAAGTGTAATCAAAAACGGTAATAGTCGTATCGCGTTATCATTCGTCAGGTTATCCTATTATTAGCCTAATGTTGGCCGGGACATACCAAAGTCCCTAAAAATGGTAGTTGTTATTTCCTGCTTAACATTCAGCATTTAGGGTAATGGCGAGTACAACTGGTTCACCCGTTGTCAGTGTAATGTAAACGGGCGGAATGTGGTGCTTGAGTGCCTGCGGCATGGTATTTCAATGAGATATCACTATAAAGTCGGCATCAGACCGCGATCCACATACTCAACACACATGGAGGCACGTTCTTAAATTACCTTAGCTGTTTATAGGACGTTAAACAGTATACAACCAAACCAAATCGATTGAACGATCATTAGTAAAAGAGTTGCTGCCCTGGTATCAGTTGTTATCTTGTTTATTAGACTGTATATCGTAGATAAAACAACACAATTCCACACCTCTATCCCCTAGGAAGCCATAACCTCAAATGGAACAAAAACACTATTACCTTTTTCCTAACAGCTTTAAATGTAAACTTATATATCATATTTGGGAATTATATTTATATATTTTATGTGTATATATGTTTGTTTTGTGCATACTAATTGGTTTTTATCAGTTTTATTATATTGGTCGGAGGCCGCCTTGCAACACATCCTTTCAAAAGAAATTAATTAATTACACGATGACACAAGAAGTCAGTAAGATACTGTTTATAGAGACTTGCACATTCAATATCAGACTATTTCCCTTCAAAAACAGCTGACACAACAAATGTTATATTGCAGTGTGCTGCAATGAAAAAGTCAAGGGTATTGTGAAGCTCCAGTTGGCAATATCATTTTTAAAACTTACATTTTAACACTGCTCTCTGATTGGACGATTTATTGGGATTGGTTTGGTTTAATATTGTTTAACGTCCTATTGACAGCTTATGTCATTTAAGGACGTGCCTTCATGTGTGCACGTTATGCGTGCTTGCGTGTGTGTATGCAGGAAACAGGGTATGTGCTTGCCTCCTTGTGATAAATGTAGCGTAGATGAAATACCATGCCGAAGGAACCCAGCACAGCATTCCGCCCGGTCACATTATACTGACAACGGGTTAACAAGTTGTTGCTATTCGCCCTTGAACGTTAAGCAGGGAATAACTACTACAATTTTAAAGACTTTGGTATTTCCCGGCCTGGGGACAGAACCCATTGCCTGTCTATGTACTTGATTCTAGTACCATGTACTATTCACCCTGTACCCCGTACCCTGTACCCCGTACCCTGTACTCCGTACCCCGTACCCCGTAAACTGAATTTTTTAACAGCACAATCATTCGATACGATATGTATCTTGATACACATATCTGACTTTAAAGTTAGTTTCACAATACATGTAGCTTTACGATGTTAATAGTAAATACAGTTCAAATATATTTTTATACGTTTTTGTATCACTGCACAGTAGATAACATCGTTTCTGGTGTTTAAAAAAAGAATCGGTGAACTCACAAATCGAATTTATTTAAACTTTGATTGATAATACCCGAAATGAAAGTGTATTTCCTTATGCAAGCAAACAAATTGTTTTGCAACACAATACACAACAAAGTCTTGCGAAGCTGAACGATTGAATGAATTGTTTCAGTCTACGCTGTACCCTGTACCCCGTACCCTGTAACCCGTACCCTGTACCCTGTATTTTCACAGCACAATACATTCGATACGATATGTATCTTGATACACATATCTGACTTTAAAGTTAGCTTCACAATACATAATACAGTTCAAATATATAAAACAAAATCAGCTGTTGTACGTTTTTGTATCACTGCACAGTGGATAACATCATTTCTGGTGTTTAAAAAAAGAATCGGTGAACTCACAAATCGAATTTATTTAAACTTTGATTGATAATACCCGAAATGAAAGTGTATTTCCTTAAGCAAGCAAACAAATTGTTTTGCAACACAATACACAACAAAGTCTTGCGAAGCTGAACGATTGAATGAATTGTTTCAGTCTACGCTAGCGCTGTACCCTGTACCCCGTACCCTGTACCCTGTACCCTGTACCCTGTACCCCGTACCCCGTACTGTCACAGCAGCATACAATCGACACGATATGCATTTTAATACAAATATCTGCTTGAAAAATAAGTTTTACAATACATGATTTTAGACCGGTATACCTCCCAATAGGTAATCAACGAAAACTAAGGGACAATTTAGTTAAGTAAGTTTTCACCTGAAAATCAAGTCGATACTGAAAATATTTATCTCCTAACGAAAGTTTACGTAGTTGATAATGACATGACCTAAAGCAAACGTCCAGTGTGGTCAGTTTCATTTATTTGGAAAGCCGGTGATAAAAGCTACGACCGAAAAAGTGGCAATATCCGGGCCTTTCAGTGAAAGGTAAACATGTACAGCACTACATATACGCTGTCGACCGACAACACAGTGCGAGTCATTCTTGAATTTATAAATATCATAATATCTACCTCTAATCAGATGATTCTGTTCACGTTTGGATTTGAATACATGCACGCAATGAGAGGTTGCCGCAGGGAGAATTTCAAACCGCAGAAAGTACGATATCAATAGGTTTAAACTTAAAATAGATCACTCATTTATAACGATGCTTTAGATGCTGTTGAAAGATGATTTTGATTCAAAATAGTTGCATATAATGTATTCCGAGAGGCTAGGCGAAAAAAGCGAGAAGTGACCCTCTCTTCGGCTGGAAAGACCTTTTTGTTAGCAATAACGTACGGCTGTACAGTGAATGATTTCTCCATTACTGATTTAAAACATTGTCTCTTGTCAATTTCTCGACATGAATTGTTCATAAGGAGTATCAAACTATAGAATCATGAAGAGTTTTGTGACAAGGTTATAAAAAAACTTACTTCACTAAATTGTCCCTTTAAGCTCTACACGACCTTGGTAAATGAATGAACTTTAATTAAAATGTCATTTCGTATCATTCATTTGGGTCGCTAAAGAGATTGATATGTTACAAATCCTATGAACTATTTCTTACAAAGTTGTTAGCCTTAACACCTTATTACCTACTACGTTAACCTCGTAATGCACCATTTTAATAGTTTATTTATCAATTCAATATATTGGAGTTACATACACGTACACATGTTCGGATCTTCAAGTTTGGTATTTACATATAACCTTTCAGGTAAATGAAGTTTAGGGTGACTGAAGCATCTTTCATGGAAAATGTTGAACATTAAAGGTACCGTTCCGCTAACTGTCGCTCTTTTTTCCTACCTGCAATATTCAAAAGTGACATTGACTTGTTACTTTCCGTATAATATTCAACATTTGATATAGCGCCCTATCTAAATAACATAAGCCACTCTAAAGCGCTTTACAGTACATAGATATACAATTTTATACAGTCAATACAATTAGCATATATATATTACTCAATTCAATATTGAGGAATTCGCAGGAGCTGCCTTATCAGGCGCTAACTACTAGTCCTATGCCACCTGGCTAATAGTATGCCTGTGTGTGTGGTGGAGATGTATTGTGTTCTGTTTGTAGTGGGACCGTGCTTCCAACGGTATCATTTCTAGTGACCTCACTTGAATGCGACATCACAGATACCGCAACACCCACCCAGGACCATTTTATACTCCACCTGGGTTGTTGGAGTTGTGTGGGCAGGAGAAAAACACTTTCTCTAATATTCCATGCGTACGGCGACTTCGGGGATCGAACCCCAGCCGCCTGCTTGGAAGGCCGGAGTGTTAACCACTCGACCAATTCGCCCATATCCATAGTTATACTGATGACATACTAAGGCGAAACTAGAAAAACATTGGTGAGCAGACCAAGTTAGTTATTTGTATCACGCGTGATATTTCCTTGGAAAAGGATTGGTTATCTACTCAAGCAGTACATTTTACGACATATTCATACACTAAGCAGAAATTTTGAATGCTACATGTATGTCGACATATGGGCTGTGTGACACGTGTAAGGTATGACTATGGTGTGTGGTCTGTGTAAGGTATGACATATACATGTATTTATGGTGTATGGTCTGTGTGACACGTGTAAGGTATGACATATACATGTATGTATGGTGTATGGACTGTGTGACACGTGTAAGGTATGCCATATACATGTATGTATGGTATATGGTATGTTTGACACGTGTAAGGTATGACATATACATGTATGTATGGTGTATGGACTGTGTGACACGTGTAAGGTATGCCATACACATGTATGTATGGTGTATGGTCTGTATGACACGTGTAAGGTATGCCATATACATGTATGTATGGTGTATGGACTGTGTGACACGTGTAAGGTACGACAGATACACATGTATGTATGGTGTATGGACTGTGTGACACGTGTAAGGTATGTCATATACATGTATGTATGGTGTATGGACTGTGTGACACGTGCAAGGTATGACATATACATGTATTTATGGTGTATGGTCTGTGTGACACGTGTAAGGTATGACATATTCATGTATTTATGGTGTAAGGGCTGTGTCACACGTGTAAGGTATGCCATACACATGTATGTATGGTCTGTGTGACACGTGTAAGGTATGACATATACATGCATTGATGGTATATGGTCTGTGTGACACGTGTAAGGTATGACACATACATGTATGGTGTAAAGGATTCTAAAATCTGTACGAGGGTAATACTATTTTTATAATGCGAATTGATGTTTTAATTAAATATTTGGAATTTAGTCTGACTTCTTGAGAAAACGTATTATATCTTTGCATACAATGTTGACGTCATAATATGACGTTTGAAAGCCGCACTAAAATCTTGACCTTAATCAGTGTTTTAACTATGACCGCGAATGTAATATGTTACCCTTCTCTTCTAACTCCAATTACGTTCTTACGTACACAATCATTTGTTTATGCATGCATACGAGCTAACATCCTCGATATCCAGGGGTTACGCTCACTTTCGCTCTTTGCACCCCTGGAATATGTCATAGCAAAATTGAAGTGTGCGCCACCTTGTTGATGAGACAAGAATATACTACGATCACGTAACGGTAAAAATTGACAGGCTCTGAAGTCGGGCGTCCCTCCTTTGTAATCTTCAAAGGACACGACTGTAATATCAGACCGGAAGCATTTCTGTTTTCCGCATGCAATATAGCGGCAAGTTTTTTGATCACATAACATATAATTAGGCCTCAGTAGCTTTTGGATACAGCTTGTATAGGTACATGTTCTACAAAAGATCATACTCAGTATTTTGAAAATCACAAGCTGATTGAGTACACAAGGTGGGATTAATTGTTTGTAAAACATTGCTTATTGGTCGGTATTTATTTTGCAAGCTGAAAATCGCTGTGTAAACAACTTGTCAATTCCACGTGTCAAACCTTACCCATGGTTTTTGATTTTTAATTACACATTGTAATTAGCTTTGCTCTAATGAGATGTGTTCTTGTTAATATATTGTGATCTTCTTGATGTCAATTTCTGGACAAAATGACCGCTGAATACATGTCGAGATAACATCTCGGCCAGATTTTTGTGACCGCTGGCCGCATTAGACAGGTGGTTGCTTATTTCAGGTTCATTGTATATTTTTTTTTATCGGGCGGACCACAGACTGACCACATAAGGTGGCCGCTTATTTCAGGTGACCGCTCAAGCAAATTTGACTGTAGTTTGTTTGTCTGCATAGGATCAAATTATCCATCAATTCTTCAATAAATTCTTCACCTATTCTTTTTAAATACGTCCGAAACGATTTTATCAACTCTGCAGTGATACAAAATACGTAGAACAGTTCGAACAAAGATATACTTGAACAGTATTAACCATTTACATCGTAAAGCTATGACATCTGTATAAAATCCCGAAAATATATACTGTTTACTCTTAAAGTCAGATATGTGTATCAAGATATATATCGTATCGAATGTATTGTGCTGTTAAAATACAGTTTACGGGGTACAGAGTACAGGGTAGACTGAAACAATTCATTAAATCGTTCAGCTTCGCAAGACTATGTTGTGTATTGTAGCAAAACAATTTGTTTGCTTGCATAAGGAAATACACTTTCATTTCGGGTATAATCAATCAAAGATTAAATAAATTCCATTTGTGAGTTCACCGATTCTTTTTTAAACACCAGAAACGATGTTATCCACTGTGTAGTGATACAAAAACGTACAACAGCTGATTTTGTTTTATATATTTGAACCGTATTATGTATTGTGAAACTAACTTCAAAGTCAGATATGTGTATCAAGATACATATCGAATCGAAGGAATTGTGCTCTGAAAATACAGTTTACGGGGTACAGGGTACAGGGTACTAGAATCAGGTAATGCGCTAGGAAATAAAGATAGTTAGAAGTCGATAGAAAAATAAAGATCCCAAACATTGCAATGGGCGCAGCAGATTTATGTTGGCGCTTTTGTGTCGCTAAGTAGAGGACACCTAAGCAAC